>NC_092632.1:17205385-17246861 GCF_039555335.1 Amphiura filiformis
AGCCCAAATGAAGCTATGCACCATTTTCACATGCTCATAGTCTGGACAGGGTTGCCAAACCAGCGATTTGGTAGCCCAATTGGGTGATTTTTTAGATGTTTCGTGCGACTTGTACATTTTTCTGTCCCATATAAACCAGTGGTTAAAGAAAAATTTGGCTAGTTTTCAACATTGGCGCTCGCGACTTCCGTTGTTGCCAGTAAACCCAATGTGGTTTATAAGAGAAAAAATTGGGCGACTTCCTGATGATTTGACCCGCAATTTGACTGTGAAACCGGTCTGAATCTCCAAAATTATATTGAATGCCTAAGGTATAACTATTACTTCAGTGACCGGATACCAGACTACAGGGCTGAGGCTTCTCAGACAGATGACTGTATTGTAGCGTATTGTGACTGTTTACTCAGTGCGTAGCTCGCAGGGAGCTTTCAGTGCTTTTGAAACTATTTAGTTAAGTTAATTTAACATCTTTATAACGTAAACAAAAACAAAAAATGATGTTTTATTGGGGGTGCAGACAACCTTGTTCTTTGCCTCGCAAAAGTCCGTTTTCCAAAATATTGTAAATTGTAAAAGTGTTTTGCCTTACCAATTCGCTTAAACTCAGTAATTTATTATAGATTATTATAAATACATGAATGATATAAAGTAAATCTTCATAATGTTGGAATGTTAGCAACATGAATTTACAACAATTGATGTCAGCTCAAACGCTTGTAAATACAATTAAAATCTTTGATTGAAAATATTGGAATAGCTAAAGATAAAAAGCATAAATAAACCCTTTGCAAAGAATGTCTTCCATTTTATTTTCTCTATTTTCTTATGATATTTACAAGACACGTTTCTCTTCAATCTCGTCTACTGGTGTAAATATAAAACGTCAAATCTTTCAACTGCGATTCACTGCTACACAAAATTATACGCATTTCGGTGAAGTTGAAGGCCATCAAATGTTTTCATTTATACCTCTCCTGTCTGCGTCTTTGTATAGTCATATTTGATTTCATATCTTATATCATGATTGAAATCGTATGGTATTGTTGCATTTGTATCTCCATGAATAGTAAAATAGGAATATTTTGTCTTCAAATATTTCAATCGACAAAAAGCATCTTAGCAACAATCCAATATTATTCTTTCCTTTAGCGCGAATTTTCAATATGCATCACAATTCCTAATAAAAAATGGTGAAATTTTTTGTTATAAAGCAATGACTTCCCTTTAATAGTGATTTCATAGCAAATATATAATATCATGGTTGCCAAAAAGCAAATAATTTCGTATTCGGTAGTACATGAAGGTCTATTTCATGATTTCATGACCAGGGTCCAACGATTTTCGCTGCGCCAAATCGCGCGACGCGCCGCGAAATTTCCTTTCTCCGCGCAATTTCAGTTGCTCCGCCCAATTCACTATGAAATGTGAACGAAAATGATCATTTTGTTCGTCTGTATTGAAATGACAATCTTGTTTGTTTTTTGAAGCGACAAAGTAATGTACCATTTGCTAATCTGTCTCGTACCAGTCCAGGTCCAGTGTTGCTTAATTCCGCGTATTTATCATTATTACTGAATATTAGTATATCGAAAACGCACTAGTACACACATGCATTCAGTTACTGCGTTGTTAAGAGACTTTTGTGGCACCCAAGTATATGAAGTAGGTGCGTTTAATTTACTTTACTCACAAAGGTCAGAGCGTTAATAGTTGGGGATTTTAAGTAGGGGTGAAAATATTGATTCCGTGACCAAATCACGGGGAATATGATTTGAAAGTGTTTTTGTACTTTGAAGCATGTAATCAAATGGTGAGAAACTCCAAAAATATCGAATATGCAAAATCGCAATCTCTTTTTTTATCTAAGCCCAAGGCAAGACGGAAATACAAGCACAATTTTTTTGTTCGGAAACCATGAACAACGCTATATATATATAGAGGCAAATGGACCTGAGTGACGGAAATCAAAAGAGGAAATCAAGTAAGCTAACAGGAAACACGGATGCAATACCTTTTTTTAATTAACCATATTAATGACAACAGAATGACGGCAGCGTTCATGGATAATATATTCATTATGCTTTAAAATATTCTAGTAGTCTTGATACGATTGACCTTCACCGCAAGGAAGAACCATAACTACATTAATCCAAAAAGCGAATTTAGCTTCATGAAGAAAATCCTCTTTGTATACATGTACACGGTGAATATGATTTGAAAGTGTTTTGGCACTTTTGCCAATTGTTTCCATCTTTTGGCATTTTGGCACTTTTTGCCAATTCTTTCCATCTATGCTGGTTTTTCTCCAAATGGGTACTATATTTTGTCCCTTTTGGATGCTCCTACCTACACTACTCTATATTTCATCCTTTTCTACTTTTCATCCTTCTATCTGTCTACCTTCTCTACCTTGACACTTCCTTACGCAACACAGCTGGTTAGGCAAGGTGAGCCAAATTAGTTGGCTTGGTAGCTTGTTTTATTGTCTGGTGTTGTTTTTTGGATTGGAGCTTCCGTCCTAAGTTTCGTAGAGGATGGGAGTTCTTATTCCACATACTAGGGTAAAGGCGCTGAATTCCAGTACTAATGGGTACATAAATCATTTCACACTGGCGGTACATGTACAGGACACAGATCCCCAGTGTGAAGGTGACAGCGTAACCCCACACGGGCATCAGGAAATGGGCGATGCCGTCAATTAAATCCGGACTGTGGACTAAAAGGTTGTCCACAGACGGACATCATCGTCCATTTCCTTTTGTCGGGTAAAAGCTAGTGTGGGTGCCAGCTTGTGTTGTGTCTATTCTTACCTCTTCCTCTTCATCTTTTCTTTCTTCCTGTCCCAATCATAGAGTTTTGTGTAGAAATGTGGATGAACCTCACTGCCTTGTGAGCGCCTCGGGAGAGGCAAAGGCTAGGGAGCAAAACTTACACAAATCGGGAGTGGAGCCCCTAAGGCGGTCTGGTGAATGAACTTCAACACCTTCCGGCAGATCCTGCATCCAAGTTGATGCCAAACGTATTGCTTCGCTCTCCTTTGGACTACATCAACGAGGCCAAGAGGGGGACTCTGATTACTGGGCAGCTCAGAGTCTCCAAACAATTTGCCCATATTGGAGTAGCCTATCCCAATGGCTCTAAATCTTCATCATGGGCCAAAGAGCGGAAGAGGAAGATTTACTTCTCAACGGTCATTAGGCTGGTGTTGAACATGTCATCATTGGTCAACCTTCCAACACTGGCCAACATGTTCCAGATCAGGGCGAACTACTACATATTGGTAGATCTGCTGTGTGTCCAGAAATAAGCTGAAACAGGGCTGATCACCCGTAAAGCTGCTGGGACTGGACCAAAATAATTCCCAGCAAAATTCATGATTACGAAAACTACAAGCAAATCTTCGAAAATACCGAGGGTAGATGAGCGGCAGTCTACTGTTGACTTCATGACGGACCAGCGGGAACTCGGCACACCATCACGAACTGTTGGCCCTGAACTCGCCTGGGTCTACCTTCAAACCTCTTGTAATATCTACTTATAATGTCCGTACTGTAAATCAACAAGGAAAATGCATCAGCTATTCATGGGCTGTGCTGATGCAGGTATTGACATTGCCAGAATTCAAGAACATCGTCTCATTACACCAAGCCCAACCGATGAACTTTGGTCAGATGATAGGAACTGGGTTTTATCATTCAGTTCTGCTACCAAGCAAAGGCACGAAGGAGTTGGTCTGGTCATGTCCAAGCACATTCACAGATGTCTTAAGAGTGTTGAAGCTGTTTCGAGAGGATACTATTTGTAACATTCCATGGCAACCCTCAGCTCAGCGTTACTGTTGTATATGCACCCACTGAGTGCGCAACATCTTCTGACAAAGAGGAATTCTATTCATCTCTATCTGACCACCTGGATGGTATGAAAAGACACAACATCCATCTCATCCTCGGCGATTTTAATGCCAGAATAGGAACAGACAGTCATCTTTCCCATCCTTGGGTCATTGGTCCACATTGCTACCATGATTCAACAAATGACAATGGTGAGCGTCTGGTCAACACCTGCCAGGAGTACAATCTCAGACCGGCCCAGATGAGATTCCCGCAACCCAGGAACCGTCTCTGGACTTGGACCCATCCAGCTGGATCAACCCATGCACAGCTAGATCACATACTAATAAACAGCAAGTGGGTAAATTCTCTCCGCAACTGTCGAGCATACAACTCAGTAAAAGTGGACTCCGATCATCGTATTGTGAGCATCCGTCTAGCTGCCAGTTTGCGAACTAGCAAAGGAAAACCTTGCAAGAGACCAAAATTCAACTGGAAGAAGTTGCAAGATCCTGATACAAAGGAGGAATTTCAGCTGGAGCTATCAAACAGATTCCAGATCTTGAGCATGGATGACACCACGCCCATCTCTGACAGGTATGAGAACTTCGAAACAGCGGTCCGTGAAGTTGCCGAGAAAGTTATTGGAAAGCAAGAGCCATGCGGACTACCAAGTTGGGTATCAGATGCAACCATCAGACTTAAACTTGAAAGGGATGAGGCCAAAAGCGGTACTCCATTTCAAAGTCTCGTCAATCTAGGAAAGATGGAGGAACTTGAACACCAGCCTTAACAAGTCCTATAAATCTGATGAGCTTGCTACCCTCAATAAGCAGATGGAAGACCTGAAGACCTGAAGCTGGCCGACGAGATGGGAAATTATACCACCACCTGGAAAATTATACACTCGCTTTCTGGGAAGAACTCAAGGAAAGGGGTGAAAGTCAAAAAGAGAGATGGATCAGCTCCAACCAGTGACCATGAACTGCTTGAGGAATGGAAGGAATATTTTAGCTCACTCCTTAACAACGACAGTGGCACAGCAGCTTCAGAACTTCCTGCACCAGCTGTTGAAGATCTTCCTATTATCACTGAGCCCCCAACTCGTGAAGAAGTAGTCAAAGCAATAGCAGCCATGAAGACCAACAAGGCAGCAGGATTGGACTGTGCTATAACTGCAAAAGCACTTCAGGGAGGAGGGGATAGCATGATTGATATGATTCTCGAATTCTGTATGGAAGTATTCTCAACGCTGACACCACCACGTCAATGGGTTACGAATGTAATCATTCCTCTACCAAAGAAAGGTGACCTCTCTCATGACAAACTACTGTGGTATTTCGCTTATGTCCATTGCCGCAAAAGTGTACAACAAGATCCTTCTGAACAGGATCCGACCCCACATTGATCCTTTACTGAGAAGCAACCAGGCTGGCTTTAGATCTGGTCGCAGCTGTGCTCAGCAAATACACATTTTGAGGCTTCAAGGAGTACCAAGTTCCCTTAACAGTCACTTTTGTGGACTTCAAGAAAGCCTTCGACTCCATCAACAGGTCCGTCATGTTTTCAGTGCTGCGGCATTATGGAATACCAAAGGTTGTGGTCAATGCCATCCAGGTGCTCTACAAAGACTCCAATAGTGCCGTTATGGTAGATGGCAGTATCTCAGAGCCTTTCAAGTAACAACTGGAGTGCTTCAGGGCGATGTGTTGGCACCATTCCTTTTATTATCCTGGTAGACTACCTTCTGATGAAATCAACTTCTGGAATTGACGCTGGAATTGTTACCTACCCACGTCGGTCAAGCAGGTATCCTGCCAAGATGCTGAATGACCTGGATTTTGCTGATGATATTGCCCTGCTGGAATCTTCCATAGACCGGGCCCAGTCACAGCTTACTAGGACTGCAACTGCAGCAGCAGATTTAGGCCTTGTAATCAGCGCACCTAAGACAGAATATATGACTGCAAACTTTAACGCCCAATCAGCACTTGAAGTCTATGGCAGTACCATCAACCATGTCACAGACTTCAGGTATTTGGGTTCCAAGATGGGCTCTAGTGTTGGAGACCTAAAAAGAAGAAAAGCACTAGCCTGGGCAGCTTTCTGGAAACTGGAACGCCTTTGGAGAAGCCCGTCCCTGCCAATCGAAACAAAAATCAAGCTGTTTCAGACAACGTGTGTTACTATCTTTCTGTACGGGTGCGAGTCATGGGTAATTACCAAGGACATGGAAAACAAGATCAATGCATTTGCAACATCTTGCTACAGAGTCATGTTAAACATCAAGCGTGTGGATCGGATTCCAAACGAAACCATCTACAACCTGACCAACACCACTCCACTGGTTGCCAGAGTCAAGATTCATCAACTCAAATTTCTCGGCCATATACTGCGTCTTGAAGATGGCGAGCCTGTGAAAGAATATGCGCTTTATATTCCACCACATGGGAAGAGGAAACCGGGACGGCCGCGCACACTGTACTTACAGTATGTCCAGCACCTCCTGGGAGATACTGAAGGGATGCTGCAGCCAAACAAAATTGTTTCGCTTGCCCAAGATCGCATTAGTTGGAGAAAGCTTGTAGTCGCCTGCTCCGCAGCCGACTGATGATGACACGGTGGGTAGGACCGCAACAGCCCCTGGCGATATAAATAAATAAAAGACTGTTCGTAATTCTTGTGTTTCAGCCGAAAACGCACAATCTTCGGAACTATGCGTATTGCATTTTAATAGTAATTGAAGTGTTTTACAAGCTTGAGCGAAGAGTTGATATGGCACAAGAAATTTGAGTGACATGTTTGCGCTTTTTTGCTCCAGTTTCCAGCCTTGTCGCCAGGTGGTGGTCGCATTGCATTCTCTAAATTCAGTAAATTTTCATCGTCAACCGTGTAATTGAATGGGATTATTTTGAAATTTTAAAACGCTTGAAATATCACAAACAAGCAGGCCTATGTTAATAAATAATATAAATACAAGCTAAAACCGTTGGAGTTCGATAATGAACCCCACAAAACTAACCGAGTATGGAAAATGCCATACGGCCGGGCGGTTTCACAAGTTGCCGGCTCTATCATGCCACTCGCCGCCTGGTTGTAGCAGCGTTCAGACTCCTCTGTAACTTGACGAGCTTGTGATCCCAGCAACAAATACAATATCTAGTCTGGAAGTCACAAACGCGTGAATAAACTGTTCAGCAGAAGCAAGATCCAGATACTTTTCTGATTAATCCGATGTAGCGAAATGCTTAGGAAACTGATTTACAAACACTGTTCTCGCTTACACATTGGCACATGTATAAGTACCAAAATAGACGCCAAACCTTGTGGTTTGTGAAATGATTTCTTGAACAGAAATATTTACGAAAGGATTAAATTACACGTTATCTTCACTTCCGGGAAAGTTTTAAATCAAGTTGCTTATTATATGTCAACAGAATAAGATAATGACAATAATGAAAAAAAATATAAATACAAATAGCATGCAAAAGTCTTTCGAAATTACGATCGAAAATTCGGTAGGGTGAAAACAATAAAATGCCAGTATCTATTGGATTCATCTGATTCACATGGATTTATAGCATAGACGTCTAGCGACAACAAAATTGGTTTTTAGCTGCTTAAAGACTTCTACAAAGGATGAACAATTTCTCAAGGTTTCCTTAGTTTTGTAATTGACTCGATTCTCATTTATCAAGGGACCGGTAATCCTATGTAATGCGTTTCATTAGCCTTTGCCTCTCACGTCTAAGTAATAATACTCCATGGAGTATTGTAAATAGAGAGATAAAAAAAAGCGTGAGGGCGCGTATTTTAGCCAATTTGAATATTTTGCACGTACGAAATGAAATATATAATGATTAAGAAATCATTATAATTAAAAAACAGTGAGGTGCGAAAATTTCACTTTATTCATGAATTTGCGTCCTCATTTCACATCTCTCCTGAGTGGTGTCAAATGAAAGAGATCAGAAGTAAAGAATAGCCTATATAATAAAAAAATTATTTCCTCATAAGAACCAGGTCGATATTCCTATTTTGGGTCCTTTTCATATCTCCCAAGAAGGTATGAGGCCTCCGGGTGACTGCTGAAGTATCATGGGTCAGCTATGGTGCGATACCCGCTCTAGTTGAATAATAAATTAGGTATAATAATGAAGAAAATTTTGACCACCCTGTATGCATATAAGCAAGCATCGCACCCTTTCTGGTTGGATTTTTCAAGCCCTGTTTGATTTTGACCCCCTCAGATTGTGAAAATGCTCCTGAAAAGAAATAGGCAATTTAAAACTCTACAACATTAAAAAGTTAATTGGTACACCCTGTATATTTTCTCGCACACCCTGAATATTGATTAAAGTTTAAGTCATTGTAATCAGTATTCTTTTATGCTTTCCAGCAATGTATACATTTATATACCTGTACTTTTACATAATTGGTACATAAAAAGTTATAACCATTTATATCAAAACTAATGTTTTCACTTTAGAAAAGAGCATGTCACGAAAGAGGGTCCCAACTTTTGACACATGGCCATATGAAGACCTGAGTGCAAGAAGACCGTAAGTCCGCTTGGCCCCTCAACATGTATACTAATGTTGTGTATAGTTTCGTATAGTTTGGTAATGTTTTATACATGTTCAGGGGCCAAAAACCCTAAGAAGCTATACCGGTACGTAACTTTAGTGTATACATGTTAAGGGGCCAAGTGGACTTACGGTCTTCTTGCGCTCAGGTCTTCATATGCAGTTCAGTTGACATCAAAGAACCATAATTATGTGTATGAGCCACTGTATGTATGAGCTTGTGCATTGAAGCTGATTACACGTGGGTTATTCAGGTTATTGGTCGCCAGATTAAAGCGAATATGACACGTACTACACTACACGTATTACCGTAGGCTTCCATGCTTTTGCATAGAAAAAAAGTTTGACATGTTTCTGTGAAGTAGGCAATGTATAGCCGCTTATTTGGACAATTGTCTACTTCAACCTCCACCTTGAGCTTCCCCTTGAGAGTGTCCCACCCCGGATACACGAGTTCTTATACATCTTGGATTTTGAAATATTTTCATGGTCATCTTTTAAAGAGAGTATAACACAGTATTGGCACTATACTGTCCCACAGTCTGGGTTCCATCTGTGGGTAAATAATTAGAGCTAAAACCACCTTCTCCTTCACTCGAAAGATTAAAACAACACACCACTAAGCCCTAATTATAAATGACAACAAAGTTATAGTGCTCCTAGAGCACTGTGTGTCGACGAAAACTCAATTAATCTACAGACCAACTTGTTTATTTTTTAATAATAACTCTCCTAAACCCAGACTGTTCCGCTTTGATAGTAAACTCCCTTCCAAATAATTATCAAGCTATGTAACGTGACCGTGACGTCAATTATGATAGCCCCGCCTCATTGTCAATTCAAATATGGTAGGCACATAACATGCATGACCCAGTTCTATTGTCATTTTGCGCGCGCGTTGGTTATGATCAATAGACTATCAATGAAAACCTATTTCAAATATCGCCTTGCTTGCTGAGATCTACATTGATTGGTCAGGCTAAGTAGCCGCTTACACAAACGGCAAGACAGTGAGACCACGGACGTGATATATAGAAAACTCGTCTGACCCAGGATCGGTAAAAGTGAACTTCCAAAAATGCTGGAAGCTGGAAGGCAATTTGCCTACACAGTGGAAGGGACCATGTATCGGGTTTATTTACTATTGTATAATCTACATTACCAGTCGTTCTCCATGGACCCGAGGGAGGGTCTATATTGGCACTCACCTTGGCTTTGTGCACCAGTCCAATATGAAATAATCACAACCCAGGCGTAGAAAGTCTGATTGAAATGTCTTGATTTTACCATATCTGAAAAACAAAAAACGTTTGATTACTTCCATTCTTTCCTTGATTCATACTTTCCCCAAGAACAAAATAAAGAAAGAATTTTCTATCAAGTACGATAAGAACATGCTATCAATAAACCGCAGGCAACATAATACATGTAAACAAATAAATAAAAATCCTGACAACTTGAGCCATGCAAATGGATTTGTCGATCACCAGGATCGACCAGTGCCTCCCAATAACAATTTTATTTTAGACATGAAGGTCGTATATATTGCTCGGACAACATCATATCATTGTCAAGCTAATATCACTGAGGACAATAAAAATTTCCTTTTTTTTTTTTGACATTTAAAATTGATATTCCAAAAAAACAACTTAAGCGGTGAGTTCCTTCGAACGAGACAGATTTGACCTGGAAAAAAGATGACGTCATGAAATGAGATGCGCCTGCTTTGAGAGAAGGGATTGCAAAGGACGCACCATTAGATTCTCAGGGTGGGGCGAAAAAAAACCTTCCCCAACTTCCTACCCCCCTGAGTATCTAATGGTGCGTCCCTAAACGCTCTCAATGTAAAAAACTCTGAACACAGATATCAAGTATTACAAATTTAATGGTTTTTAAACATGTGCATAAAATCAGCCGCTTCTTTTTTATTATATTAGTAAATTATGATATTATAATTCATATGTATATCAACAACATGAGAAATATTTGGACTAAAAAAATATTTTGAGCTTAGAATTTGAGCGTGATCGACCTGAGACTAGTATATTCAGGTATGTGATCAATATTGTATTTATTATGCAAATAAACAATTTCAATGAGCATGATGAGACGGTAGCTAATCTTTGTTGACATTTGAAGGCCGCGCATTTATACATGAATCATAGATCATCTAGTTGAACAGCATGAATGAACACAAAAAGAGCTCTAATAGCTCATGTGCTATAGTGTCCGCTTCATTTATTTACGTAGTACTTGTACGAACCCGAAATTTCGTAGTACTCGTACGAACCCGAAATTTACCAACACAATTTCTCTTCTTTAGGAGAAATAAGCATAAAAAAATTGCAACGAGTGTCAACTTGTAATGTAATAATTATTCTCTTCGAATAGAGATAAACTTGTTTTTGCAATAAATATGCCCCTTTTAAGGGTACTACACTCTAGTCAATTTGGAGTTTATTTTTTGCATTTTCTCAAAAAGTATAGCGCATTGGTGACAAGTAAGATATGTATATTATAGGGGCAAGGACTACAACTACTGCACTGGAAATTTTATTTCAGCACATGCAACAGTTGTGGAGTTACAGTCAAAAATGAAGGAAACCCAATATTTGATCAATAAATCAATAACTACTTGCTTTGAGCTGAATTTTCAGTACAGTAGCTGTAGTCCTTGCCCCTATAATATACATATTTTGCTTGTCACCAATGCGCTATAATTTTTGAGAAAAATGCAAAAATAGGCACAAAATTGGCCAGGGGTGTAGTACCCCCTTAAGGATAGCACCTATTTTAAACTGTTGTGATTTGGTAGTTCACAACATCTTGCGAATGGTAGTAAACTTTGGCAAAAATTGCATTGATCATTTCATAGCGATTGCTTAGAAGAATTCAAATATTACAGATATAGTTTTGTAGGTCCTGTGGTTCTTGAGGTATAGTGTTGTAAAGAGGGCTGAAACAACAACACTTTTGTAACACGTACATGACTCATTAAAAACAATAAATCAAGCAAGTTTGTGATTTGTAGAATGTACTATTGCAAAATATCAAAGTGTTGTTTGTCAATAATATATAGATTAAGATATAAATGCAAATCGATTTTTTTTGTTTTTGGCTGTTTCGACCAACAATACATCGTGTATCCTTAATTTCTTCCCGCATATTGCTGGGCCGGAAAACACAACTTTAAATAGACTTCAGTTTCAGATGTCACCACCATGAATAGAAAGGTTTAGTTGCACACATTTTAGATATTAAATCCGTGCGCAATAGGAGGGTTGTGCGCAATAGGAGGGTTGTGTGCAATAGGGAGGGTTTGAATGTAGGGTTTGAAGGTCCGATGCACATGGAGGTTTTGCCTGCCCAACAATTATATTGTGACACATACGTTAAAATATAGGAAAACCATGAACCTATCGTGATTATACCAATCAACATTCTGTTACGTTTGAGTAGAGCCATATCTATTGAAGACGCGGCGTGATCCTTAATTCAGTGTCGAACGGTAAACGCGACACAATAGAGAGCTTGCGAAATGACGTTACGTTAACTTTAACTTTAACTTCTAGAGGATTATAGAGGATTATGTATTCAAAACCAAGATGGGTTTGAATACATAATCCTATAAATCTCTAGAAGTTAAAAAGTTAATAGTTAAAGTTAACGTAACGTCATTTCGCAAGCTCTCTAATAAAACCGTTTTCAACTTCAGGAGGTTTTGGACTTCAAGGTACAGTGGCGTAGCGTCATAGGGGCACGGGGGCACGTGACCCCAACCCCAATCGATTGCAAAGTTAGAAAATCCCATAGGAAAATTGCCAAAAATGGCTTGTGACATGAATTCGATACTTTTTGATAAAAATAACGTTTTCAATTTATTGACTTTTTAAATGACAGTTCAAAATTGGGCTTCTGTTATAAAGTTAGATATAGTAGGTATGATAGATACCTTGCAATAAATGTGTACCTTGAGGAGGAAGTGATATTAAAATTTAACAAGTTTTATTAGAATATAAGGCTTCGATAGAAAATAGCATGTAGTCATTCATAAAGAGATCAATAAATGTTTTACGACTGCTCGCAGCCAGTTACCTTACACATGTTTTTTTGCCGTTGATTTTGATGTTTAACATGGCATGTTTAATTGCTGTTTATACAATTTGTTCATAAATGGTAAAAATCAGGGACCAATTGCTGAAGTCCTGTATACGCGCCTGAATTTATTATGCCAAACCTGTAACTTCAACGTGAACGCCAGTAATATTTTTAATAATCCATTGACACTAATTGTCAAATTGTTTAATTGACGTATTAAAGACATTTTACATTTTCTATATTAATTAACACCTCTAATTATGAAAGTCCGCAGTTATGTAACCCGTCCTACACCAAAACCCGATCTTGTTATGACAATTTGATTGATAAGGGCGTGTGCAGAATCTTGCTAGCCCCAATTTGATACCAAATTTGCTACCAAATACTCTAAATTGACAAAGATTGATACCATTATAAAAGTTGGTGCAGCTAACAAGATTCTCCACACGGCCAATATCAATCAATTGTCATAGCAAGATCAGGTTTTGGTGAAGGACGGGTTACCTAACTGCGGATTTTCTTTATATGAGGTGCTTATATGAGCTAACAGCACTTCATTTGGTTGCTTTTAATGATTGAGTGCAAAAGTTATGTTCGATTACACAAAACATCCAGAAAACAACGTGGGCCACTTTCGCAATGTCACACTATATAATTCGCCGTACAGATAGAAAATACCAGTCATAACTCTTGCCCCCCCCTGTTTCCCCCAGAAAAAACCCAAAATTACGAACATTTCCACTTTTTGTGGTAATTTTGCGCAAAATTGGTTGATTTTGCCCCCCCTGAAATTGTGAATGTATTGCCCTGCGCTATAAGTAGGCTATACTAATCACATGTCGAGCTGTCATATCTTTTCCAGGCAAAAAAAAATCATGCGTATTCCCCAAATTCGCTACTGGTTGCTATGCAAATCATGCCATGAACATGGTAAAACATTTTGATTCTTTTGTTTTGTATATGGCATGAAAATCCTCTATCAAGGATTCATGGGTGGTTAATTTTGTAATTGACGCCCTTGAATAAAGAATTAATGGGCATGGAAGTAGAGAAAATTTGACATTGACCATGATTCATGCCATGAATTACCCATGAATAAGGAATTTATGGGCATGGAAGTAGAGAGAATTTGACATTGACGTGATTCATGCCCATGAGTTACCCATGAACATGCCCTGAGCATGTCAAGGCTCTGACTAAAAGGCCATATACCTGCGTATAGTATATAGTATAGTATAGTATAGTATAGTATAGTATAGTATAGTATAGTATAGTATAGTATAGTATAGTATAGTATAGTATAGTATAGTGGGAATCGTGGCTGAATTGTCTGGTGAGTTGCAATCAAAATTAATTTATATAGGCAAATAATAATAAAATACATAAAAAGATCATTATTGAATAACTACACGATACATACTCAATGAAATAATTTAAAAAAAACAATCAAAGAATTAAAGGTCAAATTTAATATACACCAGGCACAAACAAACAAACAAAAAACTCGTCAGTTATTATAATAGCCATCCATGTTGTTCAACAACCTGATAATTTTGGATTACTCTGAAATATACATTTTGTTTATTGGACTGTGCTTTCTCATTTAACACCCTGTTCGTGAAAATCGAACAAGAATTGACCAAGATATGCTCCTCCAAACCCCCCAAATCCCAAAATCAAAAGTTTCAACAATTTCAATTTCAACAATTTTCAATGGGAACGTATCGTTGTATTGCACAAAAGCACCACGGGCCATTCAATAAAGCACACAATGTAACAGGCACAATTAAATCGTTAAAATAGCAACTTTTGAGTTTGGGGTTTGAGGGTTTGAGGCGCATATCTTGGTCAATTTTGTTGATTTTCACGAACAGGGTGTCATAAGAAATCAAAGTCTAATTATATAATTCAAAGTTATCAGGTGGTTGAACAGCAAGGATGACTATGACTGACGATTTGTTTTGTGCCTGGTGTAGTTGTAGCTCATACTCAACTCAACCGTACTCAAACCAACACCATATCTCAAACACACACACCCCCACACACCCCACACCCCTCCCATACCCTTACACACCCATCAATATCCACTGACATGCACTCCCACACCAATATCATTGCACATAAAATATGAATGTGGCAACATAATACATGTAATAAGAAGATATGACAATATGACAGGAGAAGGAATTGTACTTGAGGACTTGAACTATACCAAATCACACCAGTTCAGGTTTTCCACCTGTAACTATTGACTTTTGGGGGCTTTCTTAGGGTAATTGAGGATGAATAGTCAGTGAAAAGGTTAAAAGTCAACTTCACATCGCAGATAGTAAATTTTTGGCTTAGGTAAAAACGTTTTAATAACATTACAAATGTCGGGTTATATAAAGGTCATGAAATCGTTTTAAAACGTTTTGTATGAAAACACACTACAACAATACTTTTTAAAATATTTTTGAAATGTCATTGTAAACTATTTTTGCAAACATTTTTGGCCAAATATTTTGTCAACACTTGAATAACATTATGTTAAAATATTTCCACCCAGCAAACACAGAAATGTTCTTGAAATGTTTTTTACAAAACGTTTTAATAACATTTAAATGTCGGGTCGTGAAAACATTTTAAAAACGTTATTGTAAATATTTTGGGCAAACACTTTTTGCAAAATATTTTTTCAACCCTAAAATAACATTCTGTTTAGAATGATTTGTACCAAGTTTTCAAAAATGTTTTTGGAATGTTATTAAAACGTTTTTATACCCTTTATATAACCCGACATTTAAATGTATTTTGTAAAACATTTGTGTTTACTGTGCAGTAAATTACCAACAAATGTTATTTAATGTTATGAAAACGTTTTATACCATTAATGTACCCTTTATATAACCCGACATTTAAACGTTTTCTGACAACCTTTTATAACCTTTTGCGAATGATGTCGAAAACGTTTTGTGTTTGTTTGCTGGGTTGCCCCCCCTTTTACCGAATATCAGAGAATCTTAAATTTTTCACCCTGTAAACTGACCTTGGACCTGTTGAGCCTCATAGGTTAGCCTCATAACTTTATCGTTAAGCGTTCAATTATTATCTTATGCAGCAATGAACGGAATGCCAGGAAGAATCATTTCATTAAAACTGAAGTAAAAGTAACACAATGTTAGTTTTGTTCATCATGCTATTACGGCTTTTTTAAAGTTGTTGGAAATAATTGGTAAAAGAAATATCACTTTTTAAGCAGGGAAATTATAAGATTGCGTTTATTTATTTTTGTTTCAAACCAAAAATGCAATTATAGATTTTTAAACTCCAATGTGCAATAGTTTCACTTTTATACAACCATAACATCCACGTGTCTCTTCAACTGAATAACCAGCTATATGACATAAGGCCCTTTGAGGAAACTGTCTGGGCACCCGTACAGGAACAAGTTGTCACTGATATTTTTGTAAACCACAATGGGTAATAAGATCCATTCATATGTCTCTTCAGCTGAATAAATCAGTTATGGTACATAATTTGAGCCCTTTGAGGCTACTATCTTGGCCCGTATCCTCCTGGGAGTGATATCCAACAAGTTTTGTTGATGTGCCTGATGATCTGAATAAATGCATTTTTGGCCCCCCTATTTTGTGACCCAGGCTATCCTTACAGGATGAGACCCGGCAGCAATATTGAATACTGGCCCTATAGTAGCTATGCCATTTTTCTGATGAGCTAAATAAATCTACTGGGCTCCTTGTCTTTATGTTATTTTTCTGAACCTTAGGTTTTGTTGCAGACAGTTTTGAAACAAAATACAATTTTGCACATTGGTGGTTTTGAAAGAAAGCCCAAATTTTACAAGAGGTTTGATTTCGAAGATCAAATACACAAAGGAGGTTAGGATTGCCAAGTAATTGTATTGTAAAAAAACATTGTTAAAATGTAATTAAACAACACGAAGTTATCATAATTATACCAAGCAACATGATGTTATGTTTGAGTGATACCTATTGTAGAAGTGACGTGATCCGTGATTTCAGTGTCGTACGGTAACGGCGACACATTCAAGCGTTGCTTGACATCTGAATTCAATATTATGTTAACATAAATAACGTTTTCATCTTCACTTCGTAACAATGGTCAATGAAATGTTATAAGTATTAACATTATTTGTTCTTGAAAATGACAGTTCAATACAAAATGAGGCTTCTGTTCTAAAGTTAGATATTTAGACATTGTAGATGCCTTGCAATAAATGTGCCCAAGGAAGTAGTTTTACATGTTGAGAATATTAGGTCATGCTTTAAAAGAGCCTCAAAAAAATTTGAGAATTTTATACCACTGGAAACCTCTGGCTACATAATGTTTATGTACCAAAAATTTCTTGCAGATTAATTCGTTTAAAAAAAAAAACGACAGTAGGCTATGAAGCAGTGTAATGTAATACAATCATGCGTAACTCGCAAACGCAAATCGGAATCAATTATGACTGTCATGCATTTTTGTTAATAAATGTGAACGAATTTTAAGGTTATGCTCGATTAAAAAAAGCAGCCAGAAAACCTCAGTCACTTTCATTATGTTTATATACATAATCAAACCCATGAAACCTGTACTGCGTATGGAATTGAGGAAAATGAAAATAGAGAAGTCTTTTCTTATGTTTGAAATATTTAAAATATAACAATCAATTTATATAACTTCATAGCTAATGAATAAAGACATTTCTCATTTCCTGAGTGAACGTAGAAAACGTTCCACTGCTTAAAATCAAGTATCAATGAACGGAATGTCAGAAAGAATCATTTCACTAAAACTGAAGTAAAAGTAAAATAGTGTTAGTATTGTACACAAATCAGTTGGGGCTTTAAGTGTTATTGCTAGCCCAAATATCACTTATT
This sequence comes from Amphiura filiformis, assembly GCF_039555335.1. Classification (NCBI taxonomy): domain Eukaryota; kingdom Metazoa; phylum Echinodermata; class Ophiuroidea; order Amphilepidida; family Amphiuridae; genus Amphiura; species Amphiura filiformis. The sequence goes on from NC_092632.1 coordinate 17,222,786, forward strand.
TTAAGCAGGAAAATTATAAGATTGCCACTGGGTTTATTTATTTTTGTTTCAAAACAAAAATGCAATTGCAGATATTTGTTATACTGTACATGTAGTTTCTCTGGAGCTTGCGCGTCACATGTTTATTCTAGCTATAGTTCAACTCCATATTTACACCCAAAGATCTAACTTTTTATGCAAATGTGTATATTTAGCGGTAAACATGGTAAAACAAGCTAATTTGAAAACAAATGTGATATTTACTCCACTTTGTTTTATGACGTACTTACCTGTGTTATTTTGCACTCAATTTCCCCATCAATATGATACAGGTCGTCTGATATTTGTAAACACTTGAGAAAATAGTACTGGACATACATACACTAAAGCAGTTACCATTAAGAAGAAGAAAAAATGCATCAATATAAAACTTATAAGCTAACGTTTAGCTCAAGTTGTAGACAACACCTTTGAACGTGTGTTAATGTACACTGACTACTTGGATCAGGTACCAAAGGAAAGATGCGGATGCTGAAATGATATTTCACACGTGACTGGGGATTTGCTTGTATCCTCAACGGCTGTCGTGTTTAAGTTACCATGGAAACTGTTCGAAGCATATAATGCTGGCGGAATTAAAAACGATGATCATGATAATGGCAAATTAGAAATTACAAAAGACGTACTTATTTGACAAAAAAAAAAGTTGGATCCCTAGCTGTAACACTTTTATACACGTTAAGCTTTTAGCCAGATTGTTATTAAAGTTTGAAACACTAAAAAGTATTTGACCGAGAAAAGTTAATTTCAAAGCAAACGGTGTATCTCTGACTTTGTGTTGATTTCAACATGTATCGATCTAGGCATAACAATGCACCACTGAGGTCCCGGGTTCTAGCCCCGACCGTGCCCAAGGACTGCATGTCCCGGCTGTCTGTGCACTTGGTTTATCCCGATTCCATGCTCGCTCTCGCAGGTTTTCTCCAGTTTCCTCCTGCTTTCAAAAAATCGGTGATTAGTTGTTTGGTTATTAAAAACTTCCTTCACCCAATGGAATATGGGGAGCTGCACAGATAATTGGTGGATGTTACAATCTAAGTGCGGATAGGTTTGCGCCAGGTTCGGTGATAATATCTAATTGTGATGATTCACCATGGCAGCGAAATTACAGCGAGCTACATAAATCCAAAATTTATTTATTTTTATTTTTTAGTAGATGATCGTCAGTAGCGTTCTGAGTGAAAAGGGCATAATAGAGTAGGAAACTAATGGGTACCTCCTATTTCCGTTTGATTTCTAATAGCTTTTGACTGTAGCTTTTGGCTGTTAATAATAAATGGCGCAAACAAAAATTGATGGAAATAGTTCAAACATTATTATGTTTTGATGAATCCAAGTGTGTGGAAATAATGAATCCAAAATATAATTATGATAAAATTGGATGCTTTACGGCCAATATGTATTGGTCTTGCTATGAGCTCATACCAATAATAAATACATATGGGCTCATTTGAACCAATTTTATATCACACACGCACCCCCACACACACCCACAGTTGCCATGCAGTACATTTGTATAGTGTGCAACTAAACAACTTCATCTGTAGTCTTTATTAACTGTTTTTCATTGCGATATGTTACATTATACAAACCCAGCCTTTTTGTACGTTAGTGGTCAGAATCCGAGAATTATATAACAAGGGAACAGAAAGCGGTAAAAATGCACATTATTTTTATTAGGTTTAAAAAAAATTAAAAATACTATTAAATAATATATACTAAATGCCTAATTAGCTTATAGAATAATTAAATAAATGCAATTAGGTTGTTGTAACAAAATAACTTCTTCGCTACTGATTTGTTTCCCGAAACCATACTGTACGCGTTCAGTGCTATGAAATACAAACAATCCTCTATTATATCATCCATCTTGCATGTCAGGAACCTATTTATTTACGTAACGTTGATCAATTTTGGTCTATTTTATTTATTTAGTTGTTTCAAACTCAAAATTAATGACCAATTATTAAGCATTTATACAAGGAATGTTTTGTTAGGTTTTTTTTCATAGTGTCTTCCAAAATAATCAATGAAAACAAGTTATACAATTCACAGATATAGGCAAGTGCTTGTGTGTTTGACATCAATTTTGACACTAATGCTACAGTCAATCATTGTCTGATAATTAGCAAACATTCTCGTTTCATTTCACTCAGTATATCTCATAACCAAAGTTAGTGGCAACAAGAAGCAAATTCTGAGTATCCAGAATTTTTAGACACAGCTGCAGCTCGACCTACAAGTCAGTTTTTCACATTAGTGGAATAACATTGAAATTACACTTAATTTAGGTGTATTTTGTATTGGGTCCAATCTCTAGCATGGAAAGTTTGCTATATCTCTATAATAGGGTAAATATAATGATTGTTTGTACTATATTTGGGTTTTTTGCATCTCATATTTGAAAGGACTGATGTTTATTTGCAATATGTTGAAACCACAAACCAAAACTGGGTGTTATGACTGTGATGTGCCCTCAGTAATTTAATTTAATTATTTAACTTTGTTTACCAGCTGAAAGTATGTCATGAGAAACTTGAGACAAGGGGATATACCTTGGAAATAATCATGCAAGAGTTTGTGTGTTATGGCATGTTTTAGGGGAATTCACTTTCATTCATCAAGTGATCAAAACAAATTGAATCAATATCTATAATTTTAGATTGTTTGGGGAAAACCCCTCTTCATCTCTAGAAGATTCTGTTTATTAATAATCTTGGGAAAATCCCTTGGATTGTGATATGGATAAGATTTGGGAATAATATGACAGAATGGTCTATTAATAGATCATGGGTTTTTGGGAGCATAAAAAGTTGATGCTTGGAGTTTGCACTTTACAGAATGTCATGAGGGATTGTAATCTCTACATGATTGTGTTGGTCGTCTTCGTGCTTCAAAAAAGAGTACATTTTTAACCAGTTTACATAGCCAATAATTGAGCTATTTTTAATACAGCAACGAAGGGGATTTTGAGTACACAAATGTGCCCTTCCTCATCAATGGATTAAAGTTCTTCTGTCGAATTGCTGGAGTCTGGTTTATAAAACAACACATCTGTCAAATACAGTGGCGCAGTGCCGAAAGGAGCCTGTTTCCTGGAGAAAGAGTAATTGGTGAAAGGAGCACCATTTTTGGGGAAAGCAGCGCAAGGAGATAAGTGTTTGGAGAAAGCAACACGTGAGGATTTTATTCGCAAGGATTTTTATAAATGCAAGTGCACAATGGACTTCGCTGATTTTCGCAGGACAAGTGAAAAGGATATATACATCAGCCGTCCAGAACATTGCAAGAACTTTATGATCACCAACAAGAAGACTATTGGTCAAGTACTGATAAATTAAAACCCGGTTGTGTGATTTTATTGTATATGCAATTGTTGTTATCTGTACCAATCATGTTTTACTTTCTATTGAAGACTTAGATTTTGTTAGCTTAATCAACCAGTATATTTGTGACGTGCATTAGGGTGAATTTTGGTAAAAGGTGATTTTGGCCTTGAGTCAGTACGGCTCGTAACATGATGTACGAGATTGGGCTACGAGTATGCATTTTACCAAGTTGGCAATAGGAATTTCCTTCATTTTGCATATGCATTACTTTCCCTTCAAGATGTGCTTTTTTCAGAAAAAGATATGAGGTTGTTGAAGAGTTTAGGCAGATATGAAATATGCTGTATTGTTTTTTGTTCATGGATGAAATTTGCTGTAATCAACAATATATGGTGAATGACTCATTTTCAGTCCAAATTAACACTTTCAAATCGGTTAAAATTTGAATTAATACTTGCAAATCATGAAACATGATCTTCATCCATGGCGTTGTCTTTTTTAAAGACATTTCTTGTTAAATGTTGCTGTCAATTGTGCCCAAGCGAATTCTGACATCCTTTTTCAAACAATATGAACCACTTTAGCGAATGCATAAAAATGCATTTTATCTCAATTCTTTTGTTATTTCCCAGGGGTTATTTCCACACTATAGTGTCGAATGATATAAATTATATTATATCACTCATACATAAATTCTAGATAGTTCATTGGTTGATTACCATTTATCATTTCCATCATCCTCTCCGTGTGATAGTTTTTACCATCATTGTGTTGCGCCGTAGTGCACTTGCGCCAAGCCGTGAGCTGACTCTTAGACTCGCCAATTTAGTTATGGGGTGGACCCCAAAATGTGAAGTATATCACGGCAAAACATGGTGTTATGTTGATGAAAAAATGTATTTCCTACCTTAAATACTGTTTTAGTAAAAGAATTTATGTATGAGTGATATAAAACAAATATTAACTGTCTTAAATTCGTATAATGGTCGAAATATAATCACTCGGTGAAAGATGGTTCCATTCCACTCGCTAGATACGAACGTGACCACATCCGCGCTGCCATAATAGCTTGTAAATAGCGGGTGGTCATCCTATACATTTGAATGAAAAATTGTCTATTTTGTTCAACTTTGTGATTATTATTGTAAACGTTTCTGTCGTTGACAATTTGTTTTCAAAATATTGTTTTTGATAACAAATTATAAATTCTGAATGCCCCATGTGTAATAATTTTGCTATTCAATTAATACTTATTTATCTACAGAGTTCCTATACACCAATCCGAGAAGTGTTTACTGTATTTGGCCCTCTATTGACGGCAACACAGATGTACCAGAGCGGGAGATTTAATTCGTAATTCAATACTCATGATTGTGTATTGAATATCACTATTGTGTACAATTCCCGGGTACAATTCTGTATAGCACACAATAAATAATGGATAGAACCCCCGACCTCGGGACACCGCAGTTTTACATTGGGGACACCGCAGTAATGGCGAAGTCGGATAGGTGTATAGTGGTCAATGCATGAGTATTTGGTCACGCTTGCTGGTCTTGGTATGTCGTGCCCATGAGTCACGTGCGTATTTATAAAAGCGCATTACTGGGGTCAAATGATTTAAAAAACTACTGTATGTATTCCTGGCTGTTCAATGAACTCACGCTGTTTATTTGTGTACAGTGAGTTTATATAATTTGACCCCAGGGGCCATTAAAACTTTCTGAGTTTATGTACCACTTTAAAGCGGAGCCATTTTTTCAAAAGCTCCTCCCACATTCAAAATTGGTACATTACAAGTGCATTTCAGGTTGTATTAACACTTATTTGTATTTAGGTTCAGTAAATATCACCTTAAACTTCAATAAATTTGATAATATCAGAACAATGTTCAGAAATTCTTAAATTTACCCCCCCCCAAAAAAAAAGTCAAATTCAGTCTCCTTAAATCCGCCATTTTAGACTATTTCACCACATTATGAGCACCATAATGTAAACATATGGAAAGCACAATATTCTATCAAAAATTATTTGACACCATTTCCCGACAAACTAATATAATATGATATGATATGATATGATATGATATGACACACCCCAATTAATATTTAACCCGTGTGGCTTATACAGAGCCCTTTCAGATTAGTCTTGGCCCTTCGTTAAGAAAATGTTCCATGCTTGCCAAGTCTGTAATTTGAAATTGTTTAGAAATTGATATGATATAATTTCATATAAATTATCATATAGACGCAGGTTTCTTAAGATTTATTATATTTCTGCATCCCGATAGTAAAGGGGACTTATGTACACTTATTTCTAATGAGTAAAGCTTGTTATATAAAAGGTATATCAAAGGCAAAGTTGCCAGAAAATGGGGCATTTTGACAGAATCAAATTACTGCGCTTGTTTCAAAACTGTGACACATGTATATAAAAGAGTTTTGTACAGTGAAACTCGAATCTAATTTCTTAATACTGATATTTTGTTGAAATGAAAAGGTTTGGGCATTGCGTGATAACACAATAGGTGTTGCCAAAAGCATGTATTTTGGTCAAAATATGATGTCAATGTACTTGCATTTGTTTATGTGTATTGTATATCTCGAATGTTTACATTAGCATAGTTTTTCAGTGGGAGCTGGTAGCCCAATAGAGCGTCCGTCTAAAGATCGGAAGGTCGTGGGTTAGAATCCCATGCCGGCACATTCGCTAGTTGGGTTGTGTGGCGGTCGAGATTTGTGTTTATTTGTTGTCTTGTTTAATTCTAACACTTGAACTGTTCTCTATTTCTTGCCAATTACACTGTTAAAGCAGGTTTCTTGAGATTTATTGTATTTCACCACTTCCTTCGCTTCCAGTAAAGGAATTCGATTATTTCTGAGCGAAGAAGCTCATCGTGTAAAAAGCAGTGTTGCCAGAAAATAACATATTTAGGCAAAACCGAAATACTGGAGGATATATATTTTTGTCATGGATATACACGGTTTGAACAGTGAACCTTAAATCCAATATCTTTCTTAAGAACAAGGGACGTTGGCCGTGTCCCCTGGCCCTGACCCTGTCGTATACATAATAATAGACCCAATATGTAAAATCCCACAATACATCTGCAGCAATGTGACAATATTTTAATTCAAACTGATCTTAATCTAGATGTTAAATGCTTACTATAAGTAAATAAACCTACAATTACATATTTCACTAATGATTGCACAACATTGAATGGGAATAGCAAAAATAAAAACGTTCTTAGATTAGATGATCATTTGATAAGAAAGTGACAATGACTATGCATTGTACCAGATCAAGCAACATTGCTAACTAAACTGGCTTCAAAAAGAAACTTATAATTTTTCACAAGGTCATATCGTAAAATCGTCTCCATAAAAATGAACAAAAATTGCACACAGGATTACTTCAAAACTCTATTCTAAACACTGGTCAGTAACCGAACAGTTATTCAACTGACACAACAGCAAAATGCACTGACATGGAACACCTTCCTGGACCACATTCACAGCCCAACAGATTTCTTTGCTGGGTTCCAATTATTCGCATGTCAACACATGAACTTTGAAAAATTACACACAGGATTACTTCAATACTCTACTCTACATGTCAGTAACCAAGCAGTTGTCCAACTGACACAACAGTAAAATACACATTCACAGGCGAATAATTGGAACCCAGCAAAAGAAATCTGTTGGTCTGTGAATGTGGTCCAGGAAGGTGTTCCATGTCAGTGCATTTTGCTGTTGTGTCAGTTGGACAACTGCTTGGTTACTGGCATGTGAATAGAGTAGAGTATTGAAGTAATCTTGTGTGTAATTTTTGTTCATTTTTATAGACAGGATTTGAAGGTATGACCTTGTGAAAAATTATAAGTTTCTTTTTGTTAATTTTGTTAATCCGATACTCTTGCGAACCTATGGACATTGCATCTTACCTACTTCATTCGATACATTCTATATAGTCTGAATAGTTTGAATGTCATAATAATTATCTAACATTAATCACCATGATCAAATAAAAAAGATAGAAAGTGAATTCCCTTAAGTTATGTGTCATTTTATTTATTATAATTAATAAACAAGTAATTAAATTAATAAAATAACAAAATAATTTTATTTATTTTATACCTACCTACTTATAAGTGCATGGCAAATGGGATACTTTGTTCAATACTACAGGCTTACATGTATACATGTGCTCATATCATAGCTAGGCCCTAAAACATTTTGAGTCATTTTTATCCATAAAAGGATAGGGCTACAAGATAGGATATTTACTTTTACTTCCAATTCCACACGGTCCATATGACGGTTCTTATTTAAAAACATTATAATGCACTCATATCTCATGTTATGCTGGTCACAGCAGGTCTGTAGATAAAAAGAATGCAATACTGACTACTATAATATAATTTTCTCTCGTTGATATGACGTGGAAACAATTGTGGGCCTGACATATAACTTTTAAAGTCATATTTACTTTAGAAATTCTCACACGTTTTCATTCGTCGAAACGGCAAAACATACTTTCTTTTTCTTACAAATAGAACAACAGTATTTACAGATATTTTCACCATACAAAATAATTCAAATCAATACTAGTGCCCTATAATCTTTGTCCACAAAGCCGCTCTCCGACTCCCATAGCCAGCCTTAAGCTGGCGAAAAGATCAACCATCACATTCTGGTAGATTAGGACCAACGTCATCTGCTCGCCCGCCAGGAGGCCCGCTCATCGTTGACATAATTGTGTTCCCAGTGTTCCCCTTATCCACTTGTGACATTGTACTAGATGTTTCTCCACCTACTCTGTTCTTACGACTAGCAACCAATGTGGCTATGGTATACAAGTATGGATTCAGTGAAGAATTAATTGGGATGATAAAAACTACTGACCACGTATAAGCTTCTAAGGGAATCACAACTAAACCAGTTTGGGAGAGTAGACCCATAAGAATCACCGGCATCCAGCAAAGAAAATCCGTACCAACGACCACCGCCATTTTGATAGCCATTCTTTTTTCATCGCGGTGACTTTTTCCTCTTCGTACACGCTTAGCAGATTGTTTAAGTCTTACGAAGATTGCGATGTAGAAAACCATTATGCTTAGAAAGCAAGCTAGGTTGACTCCAAGGAATATCGCAATGGAGAAATACCACGCCGGTTTAGTATCTCTTGCTACAGGTATGTCAAACATTTTGTTGCCAATGCCTGTGGCTTGAAGCTCGTAACTGCTCGGCCTTGTTATTAAAGGGAGTCCAATACACACATCAGAGAGATCATAAAAATCTGAATTGGGTCCAGCAAGCACAATAGGTACGATACTTATGATGAAACATATACACCACAAAATCAAAGCAGTGATTTGAATTGTCTTTAGAGTGAATCGGAAACGACTGAAAGGAAAAACTGCAGCCATAAATCGGTCAAAACTTATCAATGTAAGAAAAGCGACTGAAGCCTCTCCTGAAATAAGAGATAAGAAACCAGTGAATTTACAAAGTTTTCCTGACCGCCATGAGTCTGAATAGATAAAATACTCATCCCCGTAGTAGACATCGACACTCGCTAAAATCACCATATAAATACCCATCAAAAAATCTGAAGCTGCCAAATTGCTTATCATGAAATTTTGAATTGCGTGTGCTGCACTGCGTTTGGTTGGTTTCTCTTTGAATCGCCAGAGAATGACAGCGAAGTTACCGATCAAAGCACTCAGGCCCAAGAGCCACATAAACACGCGAAGAACGTTATTCTGCATTAAACTGCCACAGTTAAACAATGGTGGCTGTGGTGATAACACTTCACACTTCTGAAGATTGTCAAAATTACAACACAACCGATGGTCGTCTGTGTATCTAGACGAAAAGAAACAAAGAAAGTAAGACCATCTGTAATGTTGTGGTTGCCATTAATTTTGTAATGCGGGTGGGTGTGTGTGTGTGGGGGGGGGGCTATGGGAGGGGTGTGTGGGGTGTGTATGGGGTGGTTATGTATGTGAAATAGAATGTGCAAGTAATGTCAATGACATATTGATTGAAAAATTTGTCTTTTGAGAATATCCATAAACAATAAAATCTACATGACATTTTGTGTATGTGGGAATAGTATTGTCGATATTAGTATTGATTGATTAATTGATTGATTGGTTGATTGATTGATTTATTGATTGATTTTGTGTAGGTGTCCATTAGAAGCATGAAAGCTTTGATGCACTCTTTGTTGATAGAATAGTATGCATGGTATGAGATCCACAAAAATAACTTCAGTTAAGTAACTGACAAAACTCTCGAAGGTGGCTCTACTACCATGCTACCGTTTTAATTTTATAAGCTTTACTTCTAGGCCATGTATGATTTCACAGATGAATTGAGGATATTTCAATATGTTGTGTGTATCCGTGGATTTTTAATTCAGTGTGTTCCTCTTTGTATTGCAGTTTTAGTATTATTAATTTGGCAAATGGAAGAAAAAGATATGCATACACTTACAATATCTCAAGTTCTTTTATTTCCCGAAATGCACCGCTGGTAAACTCTAATTTCTGATTCACATCTTTGCTTCTAACCAGAACCCTGTTAAAATATTGGGAAAAATTTAGACAACATTTAAACAAAATTAGAGAGATTGCGATTTTCCACATGCCGTGCGTCGACTGTACGTTTATATCCACGTTAATACGCACATTTTTACGTATTTATATATCGCATGAGGCCACATACTCAACCAGTGCTTTCTGTTTTTCAAATTTTAGTGTTACCTTTATATACGTGTTAAAAACTACAACTGAATTAATAATTCTGTAGCTTTACGGCTGATACCCATTTTTGGATGAATATTCAAAAAGAAATTCTTGCAAAAATATTTGCGACGAACATTTTGCGAACAAGAACAAATAACACACATACATATTTTGTATGGTGTCATATACCTTATGAATTGTTTTTGGAACACACCGAAAATTTGTTTTAATATATTAAAACACTTACTTGCTTTTACCTATGCCCAATAGATGTGCACAAAAATCTGCCAGGTGTAACTTATGAATTCATGCATCAGGATTCCCATGAATATGTTGAATAATCGAATAAGTTAAGGGGGTACTACACCCCTGTCCAATTTTGTGCCTAATTTTGCATTTTTCTCAAAAATTATAGCGCATTGGGGACAAGTAAGATATATATATATATTATAGGGCAAGGATACAACTACTGCACTGGAAATTTTATTTCAGCACAGACAACAGTTGTGGAGTTACAGTAAAAATGAGGGAAACCCAATATTTGATCAATAAATCAATAACTAATTGCTTTGAGTTGCTGAATTTTCAGTACAGTAGTTGTAGTCCTTGCCCCTATAATATACATATCTTACTTGTCACCAATGTGCTATAATTTTTGAGGAAAATGTAAAAATAGGCATAAAATTGGCCAGGGGTGTAGTACCCCCTTAAAGGCATACTTAAAGGGTACGTGAAGTTTCCTGACAGTTACTGCAAAATTAAAATCAACTCACAATGTCTGAAGTCGATTCAGGCCCTCAAAAGCTGTATTGTGTATGTAGGTCAACGGAATATCTAACATAAATCTATAGCAATGAAAATCAACAATAATTTATTAATTACAAGTATAACAAATTCGGCCATACTCACAGGTTATTGAATTATTTAAACAAATTCAAAGTTTTAGAATACCAAAACAAATATTCTTGGCATCAAATGTAAGATATCTTTCGCGATATACAATTTAACGTCATTGGCTAAAAGTTTTAAGTTGTATTGAAAACGAATAATACGATACATTATTTGGAAATAAGTAGCTTAGTTATACTTACAATTGTCGGAGATTTTTGAAGTCTTCAAATAATCTTTTGTTTAACACCATAAACCTGTTGTACGAAAGGTCTCTAAAAGTAAAAGAAATGACAACATAAAAAACCAACCTGACTACACCTGTGCAAACCAGAAATACTAGTTGTTGAGTGGGTGTAAACCTACTGAACTTGAATGATATTCAAAAATAGAGTAGTTAGAATCGACATAAGGGTAAAGTACAAGGTGAGTAAAAAAGTGCAATAGAGCAAAGAATCGATATTTATGTAAGAACCAAGTCGAACTTTCTCATTAGTTTCTATAAATGCCATACTCAATAGTCACTTTCTGTGAAAAAATGAAGTGAATCGCAACTACCGTTTAATTTTTATGAGTTGTGATGCCCAATATCATCATTTGTCCACTAGGTACCATATATTGTGAATGAGAGCACACAATGCACGATAAAGGCACCAGCTCTGAAACTGACTTTAACTTAAATAAGGTTGAATTTTGATTTCCTTTTTTTCCGGCTCAAACAAACTTTCTAACATTACTTTAAGTACTTCATACCTCACTTGACTCCAACATTAGTTTTTTAAATCCCAATATGTCCAACTTGGATATTTTGTAATTCACTCCACTTCAATTTGCACGCATTTCGTTAGGACATTTGAAAAACCCGCCTACAAATTTGTATGTTTTTGGTAGAGAATAAACATCTTTAAAGTAAAGGTAAAATGAAAATAACAACAAATAATGTTTCTTGTCCTGAAACAAGACTAAGGGCAATAACTCGTTGGATGCTCCGTTTTATTTCAATGCCAATGAGGTCAAGAAAATGGCAGTTGTTCCTAATCTACCTTACAGAGAGTGGGCTGACTTTCAAATTTTGACATTCAAGTGTCTCTTGGACAAACATTAAAATTGGGTATCGCTATAAAATGTGTCATAAAAACGAAACGGTAAATGCTAATTCCTTGCTTTTTTCACACAAGATCACTAATGGATATATCATTTATCAGTGTTTATAAAATGTGTTAAAACCTAAAAGGTTCAACTCGGTTCTTAAATAAAAATAGATTCTTTTCTCTATTGCACTGTTTTTTACTCACCCTGTATATACGGAAGAATTTTAAAGTGGTGGTTTAAAATTCCCACCAGGGGATATTTAAGTAAGTGTGTAAAGTCTTTCAGACAGTACAGGAATGTTTAGAGAGACCAACATAGATTTTGTATTGATTTTTATTAACATTTATATATTCTCGTGTAGTTCTTACTTATAATGCGCTTACAGCCATGGGATAGATATTCTTGGGTATCTTACTTGCAATGCACTTACAGCCATGTTATAGAACCAAGACCATCAAATGCGCGTTCTTCAAATTCTCCAATGCCGTTTTTAGCGAGGGATCTGGCGAGTAACCATGGTAAATTTGTTAATATATCACTCAATCAACAAATCAATCATTAATCCATGAATCAATTTATAACAAAATATTTGGGTTCTATAATCCAAACTAATTTGTAATCAATAGTCAGTGAAATACCTCGCATGCATGGGAACGTTATTGGTTTGAACAGAAGGTTTGATAGAAAACGTTTAGCCTAAAAGTTTGGTTATTTAAAGGGTATAAACGTTTATCAAAACATTCAGAAAACATTGTAGAAAACTTATGTAAAATATTCTAACATAATGTTATTAAGTGTTGGTAAAATATATTTCAAAAATGTTGGCCAATAATATTTGCAACTATTTTCATACAAAACCGTTCCTAACATGTTTATAACGTTTTAACAATATTTTTTACTTAACATTATTTTATACTTACATAATTTTAAGCTGAAAGAGCCCTTTGAATAAACCTGGTGTTAATTTTGAAATATTTCCATTCAGTAGATAACTATTGGGAAGAAAAAAAATGTATTGGAATACACACGATTATTTGCAATAGATACAAAAGTAGCATTAATAAACAGTAGCTTAATAAAAACAAAACACAAATCGCTACAAATACTTACAGCGATTGCGTTATTTTAGGAACACCTCCAAGTGTGTCTGTTGTCCATCCCTCATCACAATGAATAATTAGCTCATCTTCTGAATATTCACAAGAACAACCGTTTGGACAACGATTCTTGTCTGCAATGCAAGCATTTGAATCATGATACCCATGGTATTTTTAAGTATCCATCATAAGCGCCATCATGAAAGCGCCTTTAGCATGTGTAAAAGCGCAATATCCTTGAAGCTTACTTATTTAATCACGAGAAATTAAAGACAAGTAACGGAAAAGCCAATTTGGCATTTAAGGGAATTAAGCCCGAATACGTAGACAACGTTTCTATCAGATTCTTAAAAGAACTACTCGTTTATTGCATTTAAAACGCCGTCTCCTTGGGAAAATCTCTGAACAAATAGAATTTTCTTTATCGAAACTGTCTTTTATCTGTATACATGTTTGTGTTCAATCAAAAGTCAAAATACGAAAAACTAAATCTCAACATTATGGTATTAATCGTAGATTAACAATAACATGCTTAAAACTTTAATTACTTTAAATAATGTGTAACCACAGTATCACAATGTGGCATGAAAGGTGTTCATGGGACCCCGCTAGACATACATGTACCATGTATCATTATCATATAACATAAAATTATGTATATGTTTTAAATAATGTGAAACATAATGGGCCGAGGGACATCCGACAAAGTATGACACAATGCGGCATGAAAGGTGTTCTGCCTGGGACCCTGCTATAGACATTCCATGTACGAATCAGCTGTCGTTTAGAACATGAGTTCAAAAGTACGCATGTATTACTATGCAAGCCTTGAAATATGTAACAAAATTACGGGAGATATTACGGTATATTTATGTACATGTATCGATCCCGGGTACTGATTTCAGTAAATATGAATCAACATCAGCGATGTATGATTGAGCAGCCATTTTGGAGGATAAGTGCGGAAAATTGCATCGGATGAAATTTGGTAAGAGATATATGTTAAACGCCTAACCTATTATTCAATCTATGTTTGAATCTAAAATTATGAAATAGAACAATAATTTAATTCCGCAAGGCCAAAATCGGCTGTTTGTGATGTTTCTAGTCCAGCACCCATTTGTACATGATACATCACGTTTAATACATCACGGACGGCAAAGACGCCTGTGAAATTGGTTAACATGGCGGAAATGTCCATGTTTGTGGCAACTCATTGATATGAATGGCCCTTACAAGTTACAACATCAACGATTCCATCACAACAAACGAATAATACAGGATGGTCTAAAAACAAAAAGGCCTACATAACTTCAAATGTTAATTTCTTAAAGTTGAAAAGTCCGTAAAGTTTCATAAAATTGTTTTTACGTGAAAGACGTTCTTTCAAAGAGAATTTGGTGAATCGCGCCAAATGTTCTTATCCGTGTCTTTATGGAAATGCTGATGAATGTATACAAATCATTTTTTTTCCTAATTTATTTTTTGGAGTCACATGAAATTCGTGAAGGAAATTGATGAGTTATGCATGGTTTTATTTTACTGTGAATAACTATTTATTGTAAGTGCAGAATTCACTAATTAACTAATACCTGCTATTAAAATTATATCCTTATCACCATATGCCTGTGTATTTTGCATTAGTTTAAGAATTTTAAAAATAAACAATAAACAAACAAAATAGCGTTATAACGTAAATTATGCCCAGAACATGGGTTTTGTGAAATTAACAACTTCCAGTGATGTAACAAATTAGGTCATAGGGTATGTAGTGTGAGCTAATATTGAATATTAATAGAATCCAGTGAATAGAATAGAATAGGGAATAGAATGAGAATAGAATAGAATAGAATAGAATAGAATAGATAGTTTTTGGTAACGTCGGAGAAACTTGCCATTTGGCTTACAACTGGCGCCACAGTTTAAATCTATTTTTTTAATTAAACTTTCACCAAATGCTTTCAGAAGGTTGGTCTTTCAGAATATGCAGCAACAATTTGAAACAGATTCTTCAAGACTCATTATTTTGATATAGTTACAGAATCAAGCGAAATCTGTACAAATCTACTTACCACACGACTTTTCGTCATCCCCATCATACAGTCATATTTCCCATCACACACCTCACCCATAGTAACGCACATGCGCGTATCGATAGCATCCATTGAATTACAAAGGTAGGAGCCTGGACAGGTTATGTAAGCTGCGCGGAAGAAGAAAATGAAACACAATATAATTAATCTATTTCGTTTTTATTTATTGTCATGATGGCCATTGATCATTAATTTTAATTACATGTTGGTTCCTAGTCTCGTTCAGCTGATATTAACAAAATGTTATTTCAATAAATATATAAATACCGCATGTTATTTCCTCTGCATTATTTAAGCAGTCATTAAAACCATCACACTTGGCTTGAGGCTCAATACAGAACCCATCACCACAATCAAATTGGTCATCGCTGCATATATCTGTAAAAGAATAAAGACACTAGAAAATAATGAAGCAAATAAATTTGTATTGCACTATCAAGCACTCAGTGATGTATGGACTTTAAGAGATTTGTTTGACAAATGAAACAGCAGTGTAGTACAAGTTGACATTACTCCAGGTCATTTCAAAGGATGACATCATTTCGCAACCATCATTTGATTCTCAGTGGGGCATGGGAGTTTGGGGCCGACGGGGGATGGGGGATTTTTTTCACTCATCAGTAAATGTGCCCTGGAAATCTAATTATAATTATTTCACGCCGTATTTGCGGAGTAGATGATGCTCCGGATCAGGACATTTTTTTTTATCAAAACAAATAAAAGATTGTCCAATTTACCTTCATATCCAAGAACTTGAGTGAAATTAACGTTGAATCCTTTTGTCCTTCCAGTACGGTCCGTAGCAAATTGCAGCCACATTGATTCACCGAGTGATGTAATAGTACGGAGCTTTATCATACCAGTTAACTTCACTATTGTAGATTCAATTCCTACCGCAGAACTATCTCCATTACCGACAGATAGAAAATCAAACCATCCTCTAAATGAAAAGTGTCGATCATCAGTAGTATATGTCTACTCCCTGTGGCAGATACTGTCCATGTACATAGGATTTCATTACGGTAGAGTTCAGGGAAACCAGGAGACGATAATGACTACTTCTTCATCTGAACCAATTCTAATGTATCTTTTGCCACATTCACCTGGCCAAAAAAAAGTGTTAAGCAGTTTTGTTACTTTAAGATAGTGTTAAGGCACCTAATTACGATAAAGATGAATGTCGAGGGAACCCGAAAATTCGTTTCAAAAGAGACTGTTCAACTTGATTATTTAGACTTTGTAATGTTCATTAGGACCCGACGTAACACTATTTTTAGGCCAGTACGTTGTATCCCTAAATTTTGCACGTCATACTCGCGCAGAACATAATCTTCTCCCATTTCGATGTTCACATATAATCTGTTTACTAAAAAGCATGTAATGTGTTCTTGACATGTATATTTATTATGTTAAGCGCATCCGTCTTTTGGAAATGTGCTCAATAAACCCTTGAAATAATAATGTCCTTACGCACGAAAAAGTCCGATGGAATTAGCACAGTAAAGGACAGTTTCCACAATATTGTGCCTAAGCTACATAGCATAGAGTCCTCTCTTATTCACACATGTTACATATAATTTCAACGAGCTAATCCCCATTATAACAATTGCGTACATGCAATTCGTCGTAGAAGTGACGTAGTTAATCAGATTAACTACCATAGCAATTTGACTATATCGCCCTTCACTACAACGCCCTTCACGCGGTACCGATGCAGTGAACGCATAGATGTCAAAGAAAGGCTGATCACTCGCACCTATAAGATTAGTATCTTGAAAAAGAGCGGTATTGTATTCATCGATGTTTGCTGACATGCGCAGGTGATTAGCGCAATCTGATCTATTCAAAACTGTAGGGCGATCTATTCAGAAAATAGTATTCAATCTATTGCTATGGTAGTTAATCCGATTATGACGTCACTTTACGGCGTATACTGGCATACAAGCACTATGCCATATTCACACCTGATCAGCTTTAAAAACACTTAAACACAGATTAAAGAAGTACCGAAGACAAAACTCACCACATTCCATTTCATCTGACTTATCGGGACATAGTGGTTCTCCATCGCATCGTTGATATCCATGTAGACATATCAATACAAATGACGTATCTTGGCAGGTAAAATCTCCTGTATTACAGGTAGCTATAGAGTATCATAAAATATCTTTCACTTAGAGTTATATCTTTTGTGCAATCTTACATTAAATTAAAAGTAATTTGTGGTATCTTATGGATGAAAATCGTTGATATCATTATTTGCAATCTTCCGGTTATGTTCAAAAGAAAAGAATCTGCCTTTCCTCAAAATATGTGAAACAAGACAAACCCCATTGTAAAACCATTGAATACCATGATGGGTCTGACATCTGACGTCTTTTTTTTTTAACTTGCCGACCTTTGAGGCTTTGAGGGTTTATAAGCGATACCGGACAATATACTAACCGTTTTCTGAATTCAAAAACAGCTCTAGCATGAATCCTCGGTGTCCAAGCGACCACGTCTCGGTATCAAATATTACAGTCAAACTATTGTCACCACTTGTTATCGATTCAGGTACATAATCGCCAGTCGCTGTGAAGACTTTGTCATTCAACTGCTTCACTTCCACGAAGTCATATCCATCATTCAAACTGAAGTCTTTAAAAACCAGGGAAGGACGTCCTAGATGATCTGGTGCAGTAATTATTGTCCAGGTGCACAAGATGTTTGATGGGGGTGGCTGTGGGTAGTTAGGGATGGAAGGAAAATGGTCTCATTTTCTTGTAACGATATGGAATCAGCCCGCATAAATCTGTGAAATTAAATGCAGAATACTTATTAACTAAAGTCGTCTTTTCCTTTTCGTTTCAAAAATAATCGAATTGTGTATATTTAAATGTTCGTGATTTGATTGAACATAATATTATTTGTATTATGTTTAGAAAACTTGTTTTGAACTCATAACGTTTTCATGAATCGAGAAAATAATTGATTTGCTTTCCATACCACATCCAATTTCATCAGAGCCATTAAGACATTGTGGATTGTTATCACACAATAAAGACTGATTGAGACATCCATAGCCAGAGTCACACAAGTATTCTCCAGTTCCACACGGTACTGTACAACGAGAAAAGAAGATTAGTTAATATTGTGTACCTTGTTTTGCTTAACGTCTATAGGTTTGTCTGTTCGTAAGTATGTACATTGATATGTCTGTTTAGTGGCTAACTCCAAATGCGTCAGCATTAATTCTTTCGAACAATGAAGACTGAAGTCAAATGGTCATGCGTGTGCAATCTTTTCCGTGTCGTTGGCTGTTTATGAGAAGGCAAGCAAAGAGTGATCTTGATCTACACCTACTCCTAATGATAGAAATAAACAATACTTGCCATATACTGCCGAAAGATGAAGCTCAATAATAAATCCTTCCCACCATCCAGACATAGTCTGAAATGTCATCCATCCTGATGTTGTATTTAAGGTCAAACTATTTGGCATGCCTTCACCACTAAAATGAAACACTGTTGTATCATGGGATATAATGTCTCCGACTCCAATAGTAAGAAAGTCATAGTTTGTTGTAATGGTCAAATGCTTGAATATGAGAACAATGAACCCTTCGTCTTGTGCATATATGAACCATTGACAGCTGATTCCATATGGGTAAGGATGAGGATAGACTGGTATAGAGTGGAGAACTCCAGGACGATCAAATGTTATGTTAACTTGCTCAGATCCACAGTATTCTGTTATCATGGCAAAATGTTTTCAGTTTAGTATACATAAAGTTTCGTTTTTTACATCTTCGTATTAGAATGAAATTAATTATTTAAAAAAATGAATACACTCTTCCCAAATACAGGGCCAGGCTTTATTGTATGAAAAGGATAATTCGCCATCCGTTTTTGGTGTTTTTCCAAATGTACCATTGCATTGGGTCCATCGGAAATGACCATACTTTATACTTTTATCTAAAAGCCTGGTTATCTATAGTCAGATAGTCGATTCAACTGTGCGTTCGGATGAGTAATTTTAAAACCACCAAACATTGATGGATAATCATTTTAATGCAGCCTGTATATTCATGACATTAAACATTAATGGGGTTTTCCTGTTTGATTTGTTGCCTTCGATCGTATTCTTTTCTGCTGATCAGAGTTCACATCGCATATTGTTTATTTCGTGTTTTTCTTAATTTATCCTTTCCTTTTACGTTTCTAATTTGCTAAATCCAAGTACACCAACATGTAGCCAAAATGTTTTAAATTAAAGATCGGGTTGTTATCACAGATTTACCACAGTTTTCATCTTCATCGGAGCCATCGTAGCATTGTGCATATGTATTGCACACCATACTGCGATCCAAACAGGTAATACCATTGCCACAGGTGAATTCATTCTCTAAACAGGACGCTGATAATAATCAACAGAAAAAGATGATATAAGAAGTGTGTCATATTGTTATGCATAAGCGATAAAAAATACATTGAAATTGAGACACCTATTGGATTAACAATCTCTTTTGTTTATATGTTTCCTTGTAAATAATGGTAATGAAGATGATGACAACTCTCTAGTCCGAGGTTCCTTAGTCCGAAGGCTCCTTAGTCCAAAGGTTCGCTAGTCCGAACACGTAATTTACCATTCGCTAGTCCCAATTTTGAAAAAGGTTTGCTAGTCCGAACATCGGGTTCTCTAGTCCTAAGGATAGCTAGTCTAAATAATAAGGTTCTCTATTCCGAATATAGAATATGGCTCGCTAACCCTAACCCTAACCTTCACCCTAATCCTATCCCTAACACTAACTCTAACTCTAACACCAACCGTAACCATAACCCTAACACTCGCCATTATTCTATATTCGGACTAGCAACCCTTCGGACTAGAGAGAAGTCACGAAGAAGACATCGAACTGAAGTAAAATTAGTATAGACCTGACGCGCATCTCATGCAAACAACAAGTCACTATATATTTACCTTTATTGTTTGTACGTTCAACTTGTATGAAGAATCCTCGGAGAGTTTCAGTCCAGTAATACGCCGAGAATCGCACCCACATGTGAGTGTTATTGATCCATAAAGTCTCTGGAGAAACCAATAATCTATGTGAGCGGCTGTGTTGGAATACACCTCGTGTGTCTCTCCAATTGCAAGATAGTCATAATTAAGTTCAACATCAATGAATGTTATCTTGTATGTTACGTCTTCGTCTGATGCCGTGAAGAACCAAGTACAGTTGACACGTAATGGATGATTATCAAGGTAGTTAGGTGACGTAAGGTATGTCTTGTCATCTGTCTCCATGTGAATCCATTCAGTTTTGGCTGTAAATAGTGAAATTTTACATGAACATTGGTGGCAAACAATGACCAATAAGGGAAGGAAGAGTATCATTTGGGAATAGTACCTACGTGCGTTGAAATGTCTCCTGGTCACATTGGATATCTTAAAGGTTTTACAAACTTCGACGTCGTGAGCATTATGATCATGATGATGGAAACTACAAAAGCACGTTATCTTGTCTTCTTTGACATGTTTACTTTCCAAAGGGAATTATTTCCCTGTCCCTATAGACTTTTTCAAATCGAAGTTTTCCGAAGTTTGTTATGGATAACCCCGTTTACAATTCCGGGTCATCGACGCTAACGCAAACACAACTATTACGTCTGAACACAAATCTGCGTCAAAGACACGGTCAAGCGTTGGGTATGGCTTGTGCAAGAGATTGATATTTATATTGCGAAGACCACAAGAAGACCAAATCGTAGACGACAAACATTTGCACTTTTCTTTCTTTTACTGTCACATTGTGAAGTGCCAAATAGTGGAAGTGTTAGTTCAATACCTTTAGAAAATATTACTCTGTGATGACTCATGTTGATTTGGGCTAAATACGTTGTATTTTCACTCAAAAGGGTACGTGATTCCGCTTGATTCATTGTGCACCAATTTGACCCACTAGCTTACTGAATAAATATTGCGATTTTCCGATCGTTTCCGATCTTGATTTGAAAAGGTCTATTAAGATGAACAGTTTGTCATTATACAGCCAGGGATGTGCAAACAAGAAAATGTGGGTCTTTTGCTGCACAGTCAAAATGAATGGTCTTCTTGGCTTTCTAAAAACAGAAATGTGAGGACTGAGTATTTTAGGGGTCTTTTAGAGCTGAAATTATCAAAATCCGTGGTCTTTCGGAGCTCTAGATTGGTCAAAGTTAGGGGTCTTTCGGAACTGCGAAAACAAAAAAAAGGGTTAATTTGTGTAAATTCCCCCACCCCCCTCCCCGGGGGTTGATACTTTGGTCAGAATATGTTTGAATTCTTTGTTGGAGCATATTTGCAGCTAAAACGTTGATATAATACGATAGATTGTTGAAATGTTTAAAAACAAGTATAAACAAGCTTAGGTTTGTATCATTAATTCTTGAGGCAAACCTTGGAGTTTGGAGATCTCAGTTTCATTAATTAATAATACAAGTAATCTTTAACTTACGACAATCAAATTCATCGGATCCGTCTAAGCAATGCATATGGTTATCACAAACGAACTCCTGTCTTATACAACCTGTCCCGGTTCGCCACCAGAAATCTTCATTCCTGCAACGTTCTATAGAATAATGCAATAATTCTGGTCGTGGCAGGTTTTGATAATTGTAAAGGAAATTATTTTTGATTCTCATGATTGATGTACGAGTATGTCATTATAGGGTGAGTTGACATGTGTTTACATTTGATACGCCCTCTGTTGATCTGAGATAAAACTGCCAGGCAAAAACACTGTAGTTTACATAGAAGAAGTTGATTTTTTTTTCATTAACTTTGGTTTCAAAGCAAATACTACTAAAAATGTTATCAAACTTGTTTACAAATGCATCAAGCTATATACATAATATCACACAAAACTTCAAAGGTTTTTAAAAGTTGGATTTTGAAGAGATTTATGTGGTCTGCCATAGACACTCCTGTGTTATTTTGCCTGGCATAAAACAACAGAGGGCGGTCTGAATGTAAACATGTGACATCATAACATAGTTTATTAATAAAACCATAGGCGTTCAACGATCAAATTGCATTAAGAGTACATTAAAATTACATATTAAATAGACATCAAAATTGAATATTATCAAATATACTAGAGTGAAAGTTCATCTCTGTTGGTAAATATCATAATTTTTGATTTCAACACAATATTGAAATTTCATCTTCAAATTTTCGGTCTTAACTTTGACCTTCATCGGGAGAATGGTCACCCAAGTTAGGGATGAGTGACCTATTGGACACTTGACTCAACACTTTTCCGCACACGCTTGGTGGTATAATTATTTGAGGGACTAATTGCAAACTACCCAAACGAGTGCTAAGGTGTCCTTTTATAAGAGACGGTGATCAGTTCATTTTGTCCGAAAACCGAACTATACTGTATCATTAATAGTAAACTGATAAACTGAAACTTGAAATCCAATTGGACCCAACTTGGTACCCTAAGGGAAACATGTAGTTAGTGTTTTGTATTTGGAAAGTGTTTGGCTCTAACCAACACACTACATGCGGTTGCTGAGAAAGGGACAATGGACCCCTATTAAAGCAAACAAATTTGTTAATGAGCAGATTGTGATCCACCATATCAAACGCTTTGGAGAAGTCCGTAAGAATCAGTCTCAAAGTTTTTGATTTTGTCAGCACCCTGATGCAGACTAACCAGATAACGTGCCGGGATAACGTGACGTGTTAATGCCCTTGAGAACTGTGTTCTTGAATGCAGCCAAGTAAAGAATAACAAAATTACAATTTGAAATCGTGAAAATTTGAAATTTGGAAATCTTACATTCTGGCTTTAATTATTAATTTAAAGAAGCAATTATACATCTCATTATTGTTTTTGCCAAAGATAGCAAAACGAGGGCATCAAGGTATGTTTTCCGCAAAGTAAAAATGATTTGGTCCATTTCACGATATCCACCTTAAAATACGTCTGTCACACACCCCTTTTGGAAGAAGAAGTGCACTTAATGATTTGTCCAAAGCGTAGATATGTTTTTATTTGTTCCGGTGATTGCTCCCTTTCTCAGGTTTCTGTAGGATTTGTTTCAAGCATGATTTGTATCGCTTGCTAAGTTCATTTTGTTTGTCCAAGCAGTGTATCAGGTTCAGTTGTTATGTGTTTACAGTTGGCTTTGGAATTGGTAATTTAAGCTATCGAACTTTACCTTCTTCTGTGTAAATACATCATACTTCAGGCTACTTGTACTATTCTTTCATCATATATTTGCCTCACAACTTTCGTTTGCCCAACTTTAGTCTAGTTGGTGTCTTTTGTTGTTTCCACCCAAATTGATACACCATGTTTATATAGTTTCTATTCTCATTCTGCTAAAGGATTATTGCTTGTCTTTCAACGGAGCTCCAAATTGGAGCATCACAGAAGAAAGCAATATTAACTGATACAATTATTTGTCATATAGATGCTACCAATCAAAATCAGTCTGATCAGTTTGATCAGTTCGAAATCGGCGGGCCTTATAACATCGCGGATTAATATTGATGTATTTTATTACGAAAATTGTCTTGTGACATCTCACCCAGAAACATCACGAATAATTAATTCAAGTCCTATACTTTTCTACTTTCTCTAACACGCACGTTGTAGACCAGACATGTCAACTATCTCACTCTTAACGTGGGTCTACTTTGCGGCGTAATGGTAAAAAACCTAACAAATAGTAACAATTCCCGCCGATTACGAGCTGATCAAACTATAGTAAACTTGCAGCTTCAAGTTTAGTATCGGAAATACTGACA
>NC_092632.1:17914561-17926026 GCF_039555335.1 Amphiura filiformis
GGTGGTAGATATTGATGAGAAAGTAAAATCCTGAAACTTTTAGCTTCATACTCCATTTCGTTGACGTTTTCCCGTGGCATCAATTTAAAAAATTTAAGGGGGTCAGCGTAAAAAATGTGTCGCAACGTGAAAGGCGATGTTTGGAGGTCCATAAATGTATAAAGGGAACCCCAGCAACTTTTGCAAAGTCATATATGAGTGTTTCAAAGCGCTACTAATTCAACGACGCAACTTGAGAGAGCAAAAAGTGGGGGCCTGGGCCAAATTTTGACAAGCCATATCTCCAAAACCGCTTCGAGTTGAGCATTCATTTTTTCCATGTGTTCATTATGCTCATATAGAGGTATGCTAGAAATGATTTTCAGCAAAATTTGTGGGATGACCATTGACCAACCAATCCATTTTGTTGACGTGGTTGGAATGACATATATGTGAGTAGGCAAACCTAACTGATATTTTTAAAGCAAAGTCATCGAATCCCAAAGCCAATATCTCTCAGAAATATTGTCCAAGAACATATTTTCAACATACCTGAAGTTGATAGTGGGGCAAAATGTCTGACATTCGTTTTCAGGGGGGTCAAAATGTACAAAAAATGTATAATTGGAGTTTTGCATGGGTAATATCTCAGCTAAAAGTATTCTAATAGGCTCAATATGGGATAGGAGTAATATGGACAATAAAATTATTTTTACTTTTGGAGTTCTGACCCCCCGAAGTTGGTCCTGGATGGACGAAGTTGCATTTTGAGGGCCCTATATCTAAGTAAAGGAGTCACAAGTTTTCTGATGCAATATTTGAATTCTACACAAAAAAGTACCCCAGGATACTATACTTTTCAAAGTTGTCGGGGGTTCCCTTTAAACATTTATGGACCTCCAAACTTCGTCTTTCGCGTTGGGACACATTTAACGCTGACCCCCTTAAATTTCAAATTGATGCCACGGGAAAATGAAATTGGGTATGAAGCTCAAATTTTCAGGATTTTACTTTCTTATCAATTTCTACCACCACACAGAAAAAGAAAAAAAATGAAGAGGTGCTGCGGTGCACATCCCTGGAGTTGACATGGAATGGCTCTATAGCTACTTTAAAATTTGAATGGTGTCTATAGAAATCACACATAATGCACACATCAACAGCAATATTGCATTAATACATATCAATTTAATTCCTTTTCACAGTGATATTTCATCAATGAGCTATTATAATTGTATACACTTAAACTAACGTAATTAGTACCGGTTTCAATTAATAATCATCAGTGTATGTCTAATACGCAGCTCTTAATCATTTGAATTAATATTGATGACCAAAGTTTCATTACAAAAAAGTCAGAAAAAAAGTAGTTTGATTGTGGACATTATACTATAGCATTATAGGCTAAATGCAAAAAAGGGTTGTCTCAGGAGCAAATGGAGAAGGTAAAGAGGGTGCACTTAGTATACTTTTTGAGAGTTAAAAATGCTAACTGTATTTCTGGGGTACTTTTCATTCAGGCCACTTCGCGGCAAATTTGAATGTTCTGATTGTAAAACAAACAAAAATTAATTACAAAGTCATAAAAAACACTTATGCGTTAAAATGCGAATTTCAAAAGAACGCGCGCAAGGTTTCCTGAGACCCCGTTTTTTGCAAGACACTGCTAAATAGGATATAGGTGATAATAATGATGACGATGATTTTTTTAATCAAGTGAGATACGAGTGTAAGGCGGCTTTTCCACTCACTGATGGCTTCCTCAAAAACTAGATTTGAAAATAAGTACACATGCACTCAAATAAAAACGGTATATGTATAGGCCAGGATGTTTTTGAAAGAAATAACTAAGTAGAATTTCAAGCTTATGTCCTTCAATTCCACCATTCACCATTGGATAGAGGGCTTGTATACATATTTTCAAGATAACCATTTAGCGACCATATAGTGACTAATATTAATATACTGACGTGAATTCAACAAAACTGACTTTGTTTCAGTCAGTTTATTTATATAAGGCCCACATTTTCCGAAAGTGAAAAAGTAACAATCGTAATTTCGGACTTTGGAATAAAATATTCATACAGTACAGGATGTAAGCTTTCCATTGATAACCCTATGAATATCACTTATAAGGTCAGTTGATTACATTATCAGACATATAAAATGATAGAAAATTATGTTTATATACTGTACAAATAAATATTAAAACATTTCTATATTGCTTGAACCAACACTAAAATGGTGATTGACATCCGAAGAAATATTAATTTGAAGTGAAAAACATTGATTGTTTGAACATAGGCCTATCTGTAAAATCGTCTCAAAAAAAATGCGACC
This sequence comes from Amphiura filiformis, assembly GCF_039555335.1. Classification (NCBI taxonomy): domain Eukaryota; kingdom Metazoa; phylum Echinodermata; class Ophiuroidea; order Amphilepidida; family Amphiuridae; genus Amphiura; species Amphiura filiformis. The sequence goes on from NC_092632.1 coordinate 17,916,881, forward strand.
CTGATTTTTCAGGGTCGGTCGCTGAGGGCAACACAACATTTTTTTTTGTTGGCCACTAATAACGTTCAAGATCGAACTTAATATAATCTCTTTAGATGTGAGTTCCGGCTCTGATTCTGATAATACTGCATCTATTATAATTTATAATTTTTTTATCGTTTTGTAGCTCTTTTTGTCCAGGTTTTGGTTACATCATTTTTGCGTGTTTTCTTTCATCTCCGTTTTACCTGTTGCTGTGGCAACAAACATTAATTAATGTTAATGGTAAACGTGCGTTATAATGACAGAACTATTCACAATTTATCAGTATTTTTCACCGTGCTATTTAAGTATTTAAGGATAGGCTACTTTATTTTTTTGTCTCAGCAAAAAAACCAAAACATTTCACAGTCGGAACGAAAGTAGGCCTATACCGTCAACAAATGGACTAAAATTGGTCAACCAAATTGTAAACCATGGTGTAGATTGCATGAAAACGTATTTGACAAGGAAGGATAGATAAAATGAACAAATGTTGATATTGATGTGCATAAAGGAGTATTTTGTGATCCTAACATCCTTTTTATGATATTTTCTGTAGATATCCACGAGAAAAGCTTATTTCCAAAATTTCAGTTGATTCCGATTTTGTGTTTGTGAGTTACCCAGCAAACACAAAACGTTTTCGACATCATTCACAAAAGGTTAGAAAATCTTGCCAGAAAACGTTTAAATGTCGGGTTATATTAAGGATATATAGGCCTAAAGGGTATAAAACGTTTTCATAACATTTAAATATATTTGTTGATAACCTATTGCAAATATTCTAATATAATGTTGTTTAAGTGTTAACAAAATATTTTACAATAACATTTTGCAAACATTTTAAAAATATTGGCGTAGTGTGTTTTCACACCAACTAAAATGGGGGGGGGGATGCGGTGGATCACGAAATGCCCCTTTAAGCATTGTTAAGAATTGAAAGTGTTTTTTTTTATCATGACCAAATATGCACTTCTATGCACTTCATATTAAACATTCAACAAAAAGTATATATTATGCATATTAATATTATAGCTAAACATTTCAATACAAAGACACATATAACATTCGATACTATTCCATTTTCATATTTTCTTTGGCTTTGTTAACGAAAAGGCTCACTAATTCACTACAATACTAGTATATTGTACATCAAATAAAAAATTGTACATGGGATAAATCATAGCTTGTCAGTATTTAAATATAATGAGCTTATAAATCTCAGCTATACATGTATACAATATATTACTCTTGAACCTTAATTCAACCTATTAACATTCACGTTACGTAATTGTCCCTAATTTTATTTACGTGCAAAAAGCCTTTAAAAAGACATTTGTGGCCTAGCTCCTTTGACATTTTATGAACCACCCTTCATAGACGCGAGCTATGCCCCCCCCCCCCCCCTTTATAAACATTTTACGGATTACTCTTTAGACATTACATGCATGTTCGGCATACTTGAAAGACTTAAATATACATTATATCAAGCATTACAATTTTTAATCTCATTTTACAGGTCCTCTATCATATCGACTAGATTTCAGTTATATAAATTTCAGATAAATATATGCCGCGTGGGTTCACAATACTTAAACGCCTGACTTCAGTAACCATTCTCGTATCTGGTAGACAGCTTTGTTGACTGTTCCTAGTTGACACCCATTTCCACAAATGCCGACAAGCACAGCTGTGGATGAGAACAAGATAGCAAGATATAATGTTACAGTATCCACTAGATGCAAGTATAAATTTGAAGTTCATTGTATCGATAAATTATACATACCCCATCCCCACACCATCACACAGAACACCAGACACACCCCATACACACACCCCTGTCTGGGGTCCCGTGCACACACCCACCAACTCTTGTAAATGCCGCCAAGTGTGGAGGTGTGTGTATATTCCAACTGGGGAGATTCACACACCCACATTCAAACTGGGGAGATTTTTTTACACAAATCTCACAGCAACCGCCATACTGTGGAGGTTGCTCTAATCAGAAAATGACAGGTGGTATACCCCCCTCTATGGCCCAAAAACCCCATTTTTGAGCTTATCTTCAACTGTGGAGCTCCACGGTTGTTAGCAGACTCCACAGTGTGAATGTGACAAGACACACACACCTCCACAGTTGGAGGCATTTACAAACGCCCCCACCGCGCCCACATAGCCTACATAACCCTTTCACGCATCACCAAATATGAGTATAATTTATTATGCTAGTGTAGTTTTTCCATGCTGCGGAATTCCTCTCATAAATATTTCTTCAATATTATTTAGGGTTTTGCAATAATTATGTGCATCCCCAGAGTGTAGAACTATAGGGGGGGCAATGATTGTTTGGCAGGCCAAGGGGGGGGTCAAACGATATTTGGCAGACCACTTTGAGAATTCACACCGGGGTATACATAATTTAGCCCCTTCATGATACATAAAAAGACATGAACACGAACACCATGCACCCCAACATCATGCAGTCATCATAAACACACTCATTGTATCAGGCCCCATACAGAATACTCCTACGTTTAATAATTAGCCATAAATATATACGATATAAACATCCACAAAATGAACTAATCAAAACATATTCACTAACCCCTCCCCCTCCCACAACTCTATCCTCCCCCCACATTCCCAACACTTATACTCATCCCCAATCAGTCTGAAAATGATGTTATATTACTATTAGGGTGATGATTGCACCGTGTTACAGATTTTCCATTATCCGGTTTTCCTTTCAAAAATATTTCTTGACATGCTACGGTAGATTTTCCAAGCTCCGGAGCTACTCTCAAAATGTATTCAACAAGATTTTATGATGATTGCACACACACCCCTTCACCAGACAGTCACCCACCCTCCACAAAGAGTGCTTGTATAGCTTTTCACGTGAGTAGGGCCTACGTGTATATCCCAATCAGTTTCGAGAAGAATTAGGGTGAAACTTGTATTATTGTTTGTTCTAGTTGGTAATCTTAAAAGCACAATGCCTTCCAGGATAATTGGAACTTCCTGACAATAATCAAATTTAAATAACTACATAAAATAATGGGCATATTTTACACTCACTTTGTTTCGTTTTAGCTATAGAACATCCACCTTCTTTGAGTTTTCCGATCAATATACCATCGTCCTGTCTCAGATAGGTGTATTTTGTTCCTCCAATCTTTATTCCGTGGGATTGCAGGTCACTTTGGTCTAAGAAACCATTCAGTAATGCAGCAGCTTCTTCAGGTGTAACCTAAAACAAAACCGTAATAAAACCGTCGTTATCTGGGTCTCCAATACAATATTTTTAGTATTTTTCATTATATTGTCGGAACAGTTGATATAATTTTATATATAATTTGAAGGTCTTGATTTTTTTTTTATATGCATTTACACTTTAAAAAATAAATTTACATGAATCAATGTGTAACATAGCACTTACATTAGATAGTCCTGACTACGAGCTACTATGGCAGGACATTCTTGAAAGTTCAGTTTTATTTTTATCATTGCCATGCTGAATGTTATTGAAACGTTTATTTCACTATCATAGTAATCATGGTAATATGTTATGAAACCAGGTTACAGAATCATGAAAAGTTGTACAAACTAAACTAAAGTAAACTAAAGTAAGCTAAAAGTAAACTAAACTAAACTAAACTAAACTACACTAAACTAAACTAAACTAAACTAAACTAAACTACACTAAACTAAACTAAACTAAACTAAACAAATGCTATACATCGGCCATGGATGACAATGTGAATACATATAAACAAACGTTCAAATATCATTCCAATAACTTTGTGTCTGACCTCTAACATGGAACCTATTTTAAACAATCTAATAATATTCACATAAACCCCAGGCCTGAAGAACAGTTGATTGACTTAGTTTACTTTTTTAAGAACCAGCCTTGGGGATGAAAGGAAAAACCGCCGCTAAATATTATAGGTTCAATTTTATTTTTACGGTATACAACATTTATTTAGGCCGACTAGAGGCTGTCATACACATGTCAAATGTTAAATGGTTTATAAAGATGATATTGAGATCATGTTGGTGTCCTCATGACAAAGTTATTAACCTAATTAGTTTGTAAACGCCAATTAGATTTATACAACAAAACTTAAATGCAATTGTAAACAGGGATGTGACCGTTAAGTAAAATGATATGGTGACAGTGCTAGGATGTATAGAGATTGACGCGTATGGCATCCTGGGTATGCGGACTTAAACCTGCGCTTGCGCCAGTAGAGAGCGGATGAATGATGGAATATAACTAGGATGAGCAGTATAAACGGGCTTGGTGTGTACATAAACACTGGCCACGAACACGACAAGCCACAGCCAGACTGGTAATATGCAATGCACAAAAAACCAAACACGCCAAATTTGGTATTGAATGACTTATTTTAAGTCTGAAAATGAGAATAGAAATGGATTTCTTGGAACATCAAGTATAATATCTGCGTGCCTTTATTGACAATATAAAAGGCTTTCCAAATATCCTAGGCTAACACTATGATAGTATCTGTAAGGTCATTTATTATATTTATTATAAACAGCATTCATAATCATCATGATCATCAGTCTCTGGTTATAGAACGCGTAATGTTATTTTACCAGTTTCAGGCACCACTTTTATTAAATTATTATTTATTGCTTCAAATGTGCGGGTGCATCTGTGTGGTGTGGGGTGTGTCTAGGGGTGTGTACACTTTGTGTAGAGCAATGGTGGTGGGGTGTGTTGTAAACAGGGTGCGTGTGTGGTGTTACCATAATGTATAAATCAACTGTAATACCATAAGTACATTTGGTTTTCATTTCTGTCTAGAACGCTTACCCGTTTCAGGCACCCCTTTTTTGATTGCTTCAGAAATATTTGCTAAAAATGTTCAATGCTTCAGAGGGTTCAAATGTATGGGTGGGACCGGTTTGTGCGTGTCAAAAGGGGAGGTGTATTTGCGTACATATACACATGTATAATATATGTATGAGCGTTAACCTTTATTTTCAAATATACTTTGTATAGACCTACATAATAAACACGTCTTTGACTTACCTGTATTTTACCCGATTCACTAATAGAACCACAGTATGTTGGTGTATCTGACGTACTATTAAATAGTACTACAACTGCATCTGTCATATGCTTCTGGCCTCCTGAATCCGCTGAACGTTCTATCATATTCCCACAATACGGTTTCCACGCCTCAACCATGATTCACCACGATATAAAGTTTGTCTGAATAAAACTACGTTTTTAATTGAAAGTTTCAAATGTCGTCTCTGCACTTAAAATATGTGTTTCTCCAAAGTTTGATGCTACGGGGCGGAGTAAAGTGATGCAAGTTATGTGTAGAGATGAGACCATAAGAAAGGACTGGTGTAAATGTACGGATAGATGAATGATGATAGATGAGATTGACGGAGTCCTCTCATGAGCTGACCGCAGGGTTTATTTCTTTTCTGATCGGGTGAACAACGTAAATCATCCAGGGGGTGCTACGGTATACCAGAAAAATCAGAAAGCGGCATGAAGAGGGCACAAATTATATGTACCGACAGTACCGATAAATGACCCATCCCAAAACAAAATGCATTTCAAGCGAAATTGGATTATTTTGATGGGAATTACCCGTTTGCTAGTGACGTTGTTTTAAAAGTAAGTTCAGTATCAGATTGTAGGCCTAATCTCAAATTCATAGTTATCAACCCCTGGATGAATGGTATCGTATTCAAGCGGAATTGGTGAAATATTAGGCCTATTGCTGTATTATAAATAATCTTAAGGGTACTGACAATAGAAATAGTACCAAAGAAACATATTCTTGTTTATACCATGATGTATTGTTCATATCTCAATACTCCAATGATCAAAATTTCAGCTGTGTAACTTTAGTAAAAAACGGTTCTTCTAATTAAAAAAAAATAAACAAATAAAATCACTCTGCTCTTTTTGTACAGACCAGACTATAGTAATATTTATTCATCGAAAGTGGTTACCTTCTTTCTATGATCACGCCGACAATGTAAGATCAATTTAAGACCGAAATTTAACTTCATCAGGCCTACAATCAAAATGAATTAGTGGTATTTGTGCAAATTTTCCCTCCGACAAAAACGACAACCAACCCGCATTTAAATGTGAGCTATCTGCAGTTGAAAGTGAAATAAATTAAAACATATAGAAAAAAGTAAAGGCATTATTTCCAAGTTTGTTCCAGCATCATACGGTATTCCGTTCTTGAGATATTTCAATTTTAATATTCACCATGTAAATCAATGCAGGAGCTTTATAGACACCGGGTACCAGAATCGAGCAAATTACGGCATGTCTTGCAACACTTTTGGTACAAAGTTTTGGTAAGTTCGTGTTTTACTGTCTACTGAAGATAGCTTTAATTAAATTGATGGATTGATGGTGTCATTTTGGTGCAGTAGTGCTATTTACTGAAGATCAAGTTAAAATATTCAAGCAGTAAGGTCCGCAGAGAGTTGTGACATTATTTTAGGGGAAAAGTACGTGAACGTCATAATCGGAACGGATACGGACAAAACACGTGGCATCAAATTCGCGCGCTGTGTTTACGCATTCACTCTCGACATTCGATCTATATATCTTCAGTAGATAGCAAAACCATATATGAATAATACGTGCGTCAGAGAAAGAAACTAATACTGAAAAACTTTTGTTCACAAAGTGACTTTTCCCAGTCAGAATATTCTTAATTAAAAAGTTGTGTAAGACAAAACTTGGAATTTTAATTTGATTTTCAGTAGATATAGCATTAGTAGGCCTAATTCGATTCTAAAATATCACTCTACCTTGCTCAGGACGCAAAAAATGACAGCATAGGCTGTATTTTATTTGAGCTATGTTCAGTAGATTGAAAAAATAACAGCAATATGAATTTAAAATTAAACCTAAACAAAATGTCGCAAGATTTTAAATTAAAATTTGATCTTCAGAAGATAGCACACCAGTAACATGATTCTATAAAATATCGATTTATCTCGTTCAGCAGACAAAAAAGGCGACAACCAACCCGCATTTAAATTTGAGCATCTGCAGTTGAAAGTGAAAATATATGAATTCAATATGCACCAAATAAAATAAAACATATAGAAAAAAGTAAAGGCTTTATTTCAAAGTTTGTTCCAGCGTCATACGGTATTCCGTTCTTGAGATATTTCAATTTTAATATTCACCATGTAAATCAACGCAGGAGCTTTATAGACACCGGGTACCAGAATCGAGCAAATTACGGCATGTCTTGGTACAAAGTTTTGGTAAGTTCGTGTTTTAATGTCTACTGAAGATAGCTTTAATTAAATTGATGGATTGATGGTGTCATTTTGGTGCAGTAGTGCTATTTACTGAAGATCAAGTTAATATATTCAAGCAGTAAGGTCCGCAGAGAGTTGTGACATTATTTTTTTGGGAAAAAGTACGTGAACGTCATAATCGGAACGGATGCGGGCAAAACGCGTGGCATAAAATTCTCGCATTGTGTTTACGCATTCACTCTCGACATTCGATCTATATCTTCAGTAGATAGCAAAACCATATATGAATAATACGTGCGTCAGAGAAAGAAACTAATACTGAAAAACTTTTGTTCACAAAGTGACTTTTCCCAGTCAGAATATTCTTAATTAAAAGTTGTGTAAGACAAAACTTGGAATTTTAATTTAATTTTCAGTAGATATAGCATTAGTAGGCCTAAATCGATTCTAAAATATCACTCTACCTTGCTCAGGACGCAAAAACTGACAGCATAGGCTGTATTTTATTTGAGATAATGTTCAGTAGATTGAAAAAATAACAGCAATATGAATTTAAAATTAAACCTTAACAAAATGTCGCAAGATTTTAAATTAAAATTTGATCTTCAGAAGATAGCACACCAGTAACATGATTCTATAAAATATCGATTTATCTCGTTCAGCAGACATAAACGACAACCAACCCGCATTTAAATTTGAGCTATCTGCATTTTAAAGTGAAAAAATACGAATTCAATATGCACCAAATAAAATAAAACATATAGAAAAATGTACGGCTTTATTTTAAAATTTGTTCCAGCGTCATATGGTATTCCGTTCTTCAGATATTTCAATTTTCATATTCACCATGCAAACCAATGCAGGAGCTTTATAGACACCGGGTACCAGAATCGAGCAAATTACGGCATATCTTGCGACACTTTTCTAGTACAAAGTTGATGGTAAGTTCCTGCTTTACTGGCTACTGAAGATAGCTTAAATTAAATTGATTTATTGCTGGTGTAATTTTGGTGCAGTGTAGTGCTTTTTACTGAATGAAGATCAAGTTAAAAATTAAGCAGTACGGTTCGCAGAGTGTTGTGACATTATTTTTTGGGAAAAAAGTACGTGAACGTCATAAGCGGAACGGATGCGGGCAAAACGCGTGGCATCAAATTCGCGTGTTGTAGGCCTATTTACGCATTCACTCTCGGCATTCGATCTATCTTCAGTAGATAGCAAAACCATATATGAATAATACGTGCGTCAGAGAAATAAACTAGTAGGGCCTACTGAAAAACTTTTGTTCACAGCGTGACTTTTTCCCAGTCAGAATATTCTTAATTAAAATTTGTGTAAGTCAAAACTTGGAATTTTAATTTGATTTTTAGTAGATATAGCATTAATAGTAGGCCTAATTCGATTCTAAAATATCACTCCACCCTGCTCAGGACACAAAAATGACAGCATATATAGGCTGTATTTTATTTGAGCTATGTTCAGTAGATTGAAAAAAAAACAACAACAATATAAATTTAAAATTAAACCTAAACAAAATGTCGCAAGATTTTAAATTAAATTTGATCTTCAGAAGATAGCACACCAGTAACATGATTCTATAAAATATCGATTTATCTCGTTCAGCAGACAAAACGACAACCAACCCGCATTTAAATTTGAGCTATCTGGATTTGAAAGTGAAAAAATACGAATTCAATATGCACCAAATAAATTAAAACATACGAAAAATGTAAAGGCTTTATTTCAAAGTTTGTTCCAGCGTCATACGGTATTCCGTTCTTGCGATATTTCAATTTTAATATTCATGTAAATCGATGCAGGAGCTTTATAGACAC